>NW_016803198.1:2226945-2239477 GCF_001698545.2 Rhinopithecus bieti
AAAAAAAAAAAAAAAAAACAGCTCTTGGATTCATTGAATTTTTGAAGAGTTTTTCATGTTTCTATCTCCTTCAGTTCTGCTTTGATCTTACTTATTTCTTGTCTTCTGCAAGCTTTTGAATTTGCTTGCTCTTACTTCTCTAGTTCTTTTAACTGTGATGATAGGATGTCAATTTTAGATCTTTCTTGCTTTCTTCTGTGGGCATTTAGTGCTATAAATTTCCCTCTAAAGACTGCTTTAGCTATTTCCCAAAGATTCTGCTACATTGTAGACAACTTATATTTTCAGTTCTATAGCTTATACCACAAGTCAAAAGTACACAGTTTTGTTTCCAAAGAGCTTCCAGATTCTTCTAAATGGGTATGCAATTCTTAATTGATGTAAACTGACAAATAAGCAAACAAGTTAAAAAACAAGCACTAATAGCTGGGCACTGTGGCTCACGCCTGTAATCCCAGCAATTTGGGAAGCCAAGACAGGTGGATCTTGAGGTCAGGAGTTCAAGACCAGCCTGGCCAAGATGGTGAAACCCCATCTCTACTAAAAATACAAAAATTAGCCGAGTGTGGTGGCAGGCGCCTGTAATCCTAGCTACTCGAGAGGTTGAGGCAGGGAACTGCTTGAACCCGGAAGGCAGAGGTTTCAGTGAGCCAAGATCGCACCACTGTACTCCAGCCTTGGCAACACAGCAAGACTCCATCTCAAAACAACAACAACAACAACAAAAGCACTAATAAAACTGTGCATTCTTTTTTCCCTCAACTGAAAAATGATAGATCCCTATATAATCTGTTTGATAGAGATTATCAAATGTTTTGACCATAAAATCAAACGTCTAATTTTTATTATTACCAAAGTAACATAACTTATCTGTGAACAAAGTAGAAAAAAATCAAATCGTAAAATCAATAGAAAAGAACAAACAAAAAATAGAATCAGCAATTGTCTTAACTCTGTGGTAACTTGGAATTAACTGTTAGAACCAGAAAATATATATGTGAGCTTAAACATCCCACTGGATACCCTTCTCAGCCTTGCTAGTTTACTTGCTTGGCCTCAACAGGTGTGTCCACTGGCATCTATGATTGGCCTTCAATTTTATTTTTCCACTGACTTACACTTTTATTTTTCTGTGCCACAACAATACAGATATTTAATATCGAACATTTTTCTTATTTTACAAGAACATTACAAAAATAATTACAATGTAAATAATTGTGGCCTACTGTCAATTTGTAAGTCATTAAGAAAATGAAAACAGCTGATATAATATTCTAGGGGTAGTCAAGAGGAATGGAAAAGCAGCATCTATATATTCTTCATATTATAGGCATTATGTCACTTAATGCATAGACCAATTTAATGAGGTGAGGATCCTATTTCACATATGAGAACCCTGAGCCCAAGGTGTCCTTAAAAAGGCATTGCATTTGAACTGTGTTTGGTCTTAACCCTAAAGCCAGAGTATATTCTCCATGACTAACCACTCCAAGGTTTTTACCAAAAAAAAATGTTAAATTCATATGATTAGGAGTTATCCTTATTTTAGATTCCTTAAATGTCGATCTTTGATTTTCATAAAGCTCCAACACTACTTTCATGCTCTCATGTGCATTTCAACCTTTCTATTAGTTATATACAACTTTTACTATTATTTACTATTTTATATGTATTCATTTTAACTTAAATTTCTTGAAATAGGAAAGTTTGTATCACTATTATAAATGTAAAACTGTGTTTGCTAGAAATAGAAAAAGAGAAATAATTATTAAAAGATGAGAGTTTATACAGGTCTTAAGAGGCTCTCAGGCACCATCAACTGCTTATGGCGGGAAGGGGGCAGGAGGGAGAACCCTCCCGTGTGATAATGGGAAGTCAGGAAGCTTCTTGGGTGTCAGGGAGTGGTCTTCATCAGGAGTTTCTTGAGGGTTACATCAGGTCTCCTTGCTGTTACCACTTCATTCACTCTTCCGCTTGTAGACATCAGAGATTCTTGGCATTGTGACAGAGGCTCAGCCCATTGTATAATTTCTTCTCATTTAAATATTAGAAAATTATAGTAAGGGTGACCCATATGTTACTGGAGCGGGAGCTTTGAAATTTCAGATGTAATAATCCAAATAAATTTAGTTTCTGGTGTGTACTTATTTTGGTGTTCCTGATATAAAAAACTTGTACTGAATGTGAATCTGCATAACACGCAATGATGTGTGATCCAAGGTCCTAAAATGAACCTTTAAATATGCTATACCTTCAATACAAAGCCAGTCAAGTGGCTGTTTCTCATGACTCTTGGCTCCAAAAGTTATAGTTCCAGAACAAGTAATTTCCATTGATTTGGAAACTTTTGGCTAACCATTTAGATCAGTAACCTCTTCTTTCACTATACTTTGAGGTGGGTAAAACTAACTTTGCATTCCAAATGTGCAGTTGGACTCTTTCTATTGTAAAAAGTTACATGAACTTCACAGAAGTCAAAATGCTTATGCTTCCATGAAGTTTTAAATAAATTTCTGTTTTTAACTGTGCTTTTTACTTTTCCTTCCTTACAAACCTAATATTGGTGGGATAAGGATCCCGGAAGTGTAGCATCATTAAGTTGAATGACTCTAAAGATTCAGTGAATGGGAATTTATAAGGTTCACTAACTGCAGAATCATCTACTGCATCAAGACAACTGGAAATCAAAATGGCATAGTTAGAAGTCACCCAAAGATAAACCAGAATATCTTGAAGTCAGGATCCACTGGTAGGGAATGGCATTTTTAGTGCCTTTTTTCACTTACTTAAACATTTTGACTACATTTTCATGACAGGATGACGAGGGAACAGATCCTTAATCAAATCACTGTGACTCAGCCCTCACCCTCCAAACCCCCAAAAAGATTGGGATGATAAAAGGTGATAAGGATCCAAATAAAGATGAAGGGACTTTCTACCACCAAAGGACTAAGTGTGGAAACTCGAACTCTGTTAACATTAGAACCTAAATCCAGCTTTATGTTATGAACACAACTGTAAGGAAGGGACAGATTGCCATAGCTACTTAGGAAGATGAAGGATGAATACTGAAGAACTGGAGGTAAGCAGTGACCCAGATACAAATATTTGCTGGAGGAAGGGCTCATGCCCTGAAATTTGTTGCTGGTAAATTTTGTATCACCAGCTGAGCTGCTTGAGAACTTTCAATAATTAGCAGAGTATAGGCAATGACCATTATGCAAAAGAGAAATAAGACTTTGGGTGATGATCAAGAGTGAATTGGTTGTAGCTCCAATGCCTGTCAGCATAACAACTGCAGACAAAGGTGAAAAGCACTGGGTGAGGGGTTAGGTTAGCAGAAAGGTAAGCACATCCTCAAAATACCTGTCTTGGATCTCTCCAAGAGAAGAGCAGAACGAGAAGGGATTTTGGTCTTGCTGTTTGAAATATGTGAAAATGAACCAGTGAACTCCAAGGTCTATTGGGAAAGCAAATTTCCATGGAGAGTATACGTAGGTGCTGACTGTGGGTTGTTAAGATTATAAATAATACCATTTAAGGGGGGGTGGTGGTGAAAGCAATACATTCTAAAATGTAAAGTTACTAGATAGATAAATGATTTATATCATTTGTCATCAAATCGGCAAAATAGATTTTTCCTGTACTTTAAAAAATTAATTTACTTTTCTTCAAGTGGGAAGCCCTGATTATCCTTCTAAAGCCCTCGCAACATACCCGTAGCAGGTTAATCTAATTTGGAATACTCTGTAAGAGAAACAAGGAATATGGAGCTTGGCATGAGGCAAATTTGTGTGAGTAGAGTTAGTGAAATAACAGAGGTTAGATCAATTTTTGGAGGAAGGAAAACTATGAATGAAAGAAAATAGGCTTTTTCTGTAAATTGACCTTCTCCCCACATCCCTCCTTTTCCTCACATACCTCCTTAAAGCTTAACCACTTGAATGCATCCCCTTAGAAAATCATATGGTACATTTCTCTTTCCTACTCCTACAGTGTAATTACTTTTCATTTTCTCAAGCCTTTAATTAAGTCTTACATACCTGTCTATTTCATATAATGGGATCACGGAAAACAAAAATATAAGACAATAAAATTAATAGCATCCTTCACTATAGTAACCTCTCCAATGGCAGTGGTCAGAAGAGTTCTAAATCCTTGTGAAGACACAATGACCAGGAATTTCAGACAGCCCCTGATCCTAAGGGTACCCCAATTCAAGACTTTGGAAACAGTAGCAATAAGTAGAACACCTCAAAGAATACTGAAAAATAGACAATGTAAAAAGAAATTAAAGTACAACTCACATTACCCTCTCTTTATGCTAGAGGACTGACTCTTGAGGTGAGGGGGGTGGAAGCTTGAAGACATTTTCTCAGAAATGAGGAAGTTGAACATTTTACTGTGTGTGACCATAGTAGCACTGCTGGTCAGTAGCAATGCCAGATAGGGCCTGAGAGCTTCCAAATCCAAGTACAATATTATTTTTACTGGACTTACTATCCTGGAAAAGACTTGACAAGGACAGAGCCCAGACAGATTTCATTTAAGCAGTTGTGAAGACTCATTGCCTTTCACAGTAGAGAACAAAAAGATGATGCCCCAACCTGGGTACAAGGTCCTACTTGATCTCTAGGCTAGACAATTACCTATCTTAAGCCTTACTCATCTATGAAATGGTTATTTTAATATCTCTTTGGAATGTGGTTGCGAGGTAAGATAATGTTCTGTAAATCTAAGATACAATTTGAGCACAAGAAATAAACATCGATTATTTCCAAATCTTTTTTCACAAACCTGATTTTCTTCCCCTTCTCTCTTTGAATTTACAAGTTGGTACCCTTATTTATTCAGCAAAAACTTTCCTCATCACTAGATCTTCCCCTTTTCTTTTCCAGCACTCAATCTGGGAGCAAAGCTCACTCCACCCCATACTCTTCCCGGGCCTTTTCACTGACAGGTTCCTTTCCCCTTTGTTCAATAGAGTCAGCTTTTCTGTTTCCAGCCCCTCTCCATGTCTTTAGCTCCTTCCATGTGGCAAGCCTGAGGGGGGACTTGGGAATGGGTTTGAGCCCCCAAGAGGAGAGCCTTGAGTATTATCTATTTTTCTAGCAACCCCTTGCCTTGTCATTTATCAGCTTTTGTCCTCTGCTTTGATGGCGTAGGTGAACTCATGTTCTTTGGAAAAAAGAAATGTGGGTTGTGTTGCAGAAATAAAATATCTATTTGCTTAAAAAAATGATTCTTTTCTCTGTATCTCCTCTCATTCCCCATATTCAGAAGGTTTGCCATAGGAGAATGTAATATTTGTTAAATGAATAAACTATGACACCAATGACTGAATTATTTAGTGACTATGTTTCTCCTGGTTCTTTGCTTTGTGCTTAGAATAAGATGAATAAGAAGTGGCTCTTGTCCCAGAAGACTTTATTTTTTGTCTTGATGATGTGAACTTTTACTCAACTATTTTTTCCAGGTCCTTTGAAGTGTTCTGTTCATCACCACTGTATCCAAACTCCCCGTTTACCACCAAATGAGGTTATTTTAAAAGAGGAAATGCACTTACATGGAACAGTGTAGGTTTTATGTGCATTTAACCAGCGCAGTAAATAGTCACCTGTATTTATGTTCCTGCTACCTTGTGGCACCATGGTAGATGATGTCTTGGTCCCCTGCGCTACTATAAGAAAATACCACAGACGGTAACTTAAACAGCAGAAATGTATGTCTCTTACTTCTGGAAGCTGTGTCTGAGGTCCAAGATTAAGGGGCTGGCTGATTCAGTTCTGTTGAGGGCCCTGTTTCTGATTTGCAGATGTCTGCCTTGTTGCTATCTCCTCACATTGCTGAGAGGGAGTTTGTCTCTTGTGTCTCTTCTTATGTTTACGTGTACTGCTGCCAATCATGAAGGCTCTACCCTCTTGACCTAATTACTCCCAAAGGCTCCACCTCAAAATACCATCCCCTTGGGGATTAGGGCTTCAATACGTAAACATTAGATAAGTACAAACAGTCCATAGCAGATGCTTACAACTTAGTGTGATTATCAAGCTTAATGCCATTATTAAGCTCAGTTTTAAATAATGTATATATTTTGGCTGGGTGTGGTGGCTCACGCCTGTAATCCCAGCACTTTGGGATGCCAAGGAGAGTGGATCACGAGGTCAGGAGATCAAGACCATCCTGGCTAACACGGTGAAAACTCCATCTCTACTAAAAAAATACAAATAATTAGTCGGGCGTGGTGGCGGGCACCTGTAGTCCCAGCTACTCGGGAGGCTGAGGCAGGAGAATGGTGTGAACCCAGGAGGCTGAGCTTGCAGTGAGCCAAGATTGTGCCACTGTAACTCCAGCCTGGGTGACACAGCAAGACTCTGTGTAAAATAATAATAATAATAATAATAATAATGTATGTATTTAATCATAATTGAACTAGTCTTTGTTTTAAATGTAGCCACAGGCTGGGTATGGTGGCTCACGCCTGTAATCTCAGCACCTTGAGAGACTGAGGCAGGTGGATCACGAAGTCAAGAGATCAAGACCATCCTGGCCAACATGGTGAAACCCCATCTATACTAAAAATACAACAATTAGCCAGGGGGCGTGGCATACGCCTGTAGTCCCAGCTACTCGGGAGGCTGAGGCAGGAGAAACACTCTAGCAGGCGGAGGTTGCAGTGAGCCAAGATTGCACCACTGCACTCCAGTCTGATGACAGAGTAAGACTCCGTCTCCAAAAAAAAAAAAAAAAAAAAAAAAGTGACCACAGAAAAAAGAATGTTAGTAAATTTAAGTATACCTTTTTTCTGCTTTGACTCTGGTAATATTATAAAGTGATGTGAATTTAGTGATTGTCCTTCAGTGATCCTTCTATATCTGCCCACAGAGGACACATGGCTGCTGCAAACCTTGCCCAGCATATTCACACTCCCACTACTACATGTGTGAGGGTGGTGAGGAGTGAAGGTAAAATAAGTAATAAAGAATAAAAAGTGCTTCTCATCTTCAGATGATGTCTTAAACTTCAATGGGTTTCTAAAGGCCACTCCTCTGAGAGCAAACGAGCCACGGCAAAGCAAAAGCCTGAATTTTAAAAGTCTTTCTGAGGCTGGTTAAACCATGATTAATTTTACCTTCTCACATCATTTCTCACAACCTCTCATTTTTTCTTTATCTCCTTACACATTTCCACTCACCTCGTGTTGCCTTTCCCCCTCTATCGTGCCCACCACTTCAAATGAAGATTTATTTTAAGAAGGCAACAATTCATCTCTTTGGAATTTTGTGACTTTATTTCTGTATATAAAAATTAAATGCAAAGTCTTTAATGTCAAAACTAAATATTAGTATCTAGTTTTTCAATTTTATAGCAACTTTCTTAACATCTTCAAACTCACTTTAAGCATTTCTATCTAGTTTCGTCCCTCATGGATCAGTTTACTATTTGTTTGTTCATAGTTCTTTTTTCTTTTCTTTTTTCCTTTTTTTTTTTTTTTCTTTCTTTCTTGAGATAGGGTCTCTGTCACCGAAGCTAAAGTGCAGTGGCATGATCATGATTCACTACAACCTCACAACCTCGACCTCCCCAGGCTCAGGTAATCCTCCCACTTTGGCCGCCAGAGTAGCTGGGACTACAAGCACATGCCACCATGCCCAGCTAACTTTTGTAGGTTTTTGTAGAGGTAAGGTTTCGCTGAGAAGATGGGAAGAGTCACTCTGTACCCTGGTCATAAAGAAAGGGTGTTGTTCCAAGAGAAGTGAGCCACAGTCCTTGCCGAAAGCTCCTGAAAAGTGAACCATAGAGTTTGCCCTCAGGGAGAGGTAAGCCATAAGGAGAGAGTGCTCTGAGGCTCTTCCTAAAGGAATAACTTGATTGGAGCCAGGATATGAAGGAAGCTCAAGACTAAAGATACTCTTTAAAATGGCAATTTTGTTGTTAGCAATTAAGAGGAGACTGATAGTTTCTCGAGAGCAAAGTGATAAACCGTAAGTCAGTCTGCTAGAGAGAATGGAGAAAAGAGGCAGCGAGGAAAAATCTTCCCGATGTTCAGGAAAAGCAAAACTCCTCAAGCTGCCCTCAAAAACTGCTCTTACAAAGGGGCTCGAACTTAGTAGGATCAAGCCCGTGGGGTAATTTATAACCCTAGCAATTGTTAAAAATATAGATCAATTGACTATCAATTAGTGGAGCCCAAAAATTGGGTGTGATAATAATAGAAGCAGACAGCTTAACTGAAATATTAGAAAAGAGACAAAGAGACCACTATTCAAACTGCTGTTATCTCATGATGACTGTGCACATACCCATAATGCCCACTAAACAAGCAATCAGATGATGGCAAAAACAAACCAAGGGTAGGATCAGCATCAAGAGCTGCTATAATATAGTATCTGAAATGTACAGTTTTCAACAAAAATATTAGATTGCATACAAAGAAAAAGGAGGACTTATTTCCTGCATATTATTAAAAAGAGAGGCCGGGCGTGGTGGCTCACACCTGTAACCCCAGCACTTTGGGAGGTCGAGGTAGGCAGATCATGAGGTCAGGAGATTGAGACCCTCCTGACTAACGTGGTGAAACCTGGTCTCTACTCAAAATACAAAAAATTGGCCAGGTGTGGTGACGGGTGCCTGTAGTCCCAGCTACTTGAGAGGCTGAGGCAGGAGAATGGTGTGAACCTGGGAAGCAAAGTTTGCAGTGAGCTGAGATCATGCGATTACACTCCAGCCTGGGTGACAAAGCGAGACTCCAGTCTCAAAAAAAAAAAAATAAATAAACAAAATAAAACAAAACTGTCAGTGAGAAGTCCAAGTATGGGATTTTAAAAATACTTCAAAACTCCATTTAAAATATATTTAAAGAAAGGATGAAAAGAAGATATGATATTTCATTAAATAGAATATCAAGGAAACCAAATTATTTAAAAATGAAAAGTCTGGAGTTGAAGGATATAATAACTGAAGTTAAATATGTGCTAGAGGGGGTCAACAGCAAATTTAAATTGACAGAATCAGCAAATTAGTAGACTGAAGCAATTATGCAATCTGAAGAACAGAGAGAAACAAAGAATAAAGGCAAATAAACAGAGCTTCAGAGAAATATAAAAGTGTATCAAAAGATAGGTAATAGGAGTAACAAAAGGAGAGGAGAGAGGAAAAGGAGCAGAAAGACTATTTTAAAAAATAAATAATAGCAAAATGTCCCAAATTTGATGAAAAACTTAATGTACACATGCAAGAAGCTCAAAAACTTTAAGTAGGATTAATGCAAAAGACTACATTATAATAAAAATTCTGAAAGCCAAATCAAAAGGAAAGTTGTATGCAGCAAGAGAAAAATGATACATAATATGCAAGGAAACCTCAATGATATTAACAGCCAACTCCTCATGAGAAACAACAGAAGGCAAAAGATAGTAGGATACCATATTCAAAGTGAAGAAACAAGAATACAAAAAGACAAATAAGACATTTGTAAACAGAAAATCTATCTTTCAGTAATAAACATAAAGACATTGTCAAACAAATAAAAAATGATGCTGATTTGTTGCTAACACACTGCTTTGGAAGAAATTTCAGCCCAAAGGAAGTTCTTTATTAATAATTAATAATTACAACAATGCAATTTTTTAGTTTTGCAGCATGTGTCAGTGTAATACAAATAACAATAGCATAAAATGCAAAAGAAGAAATAGAGATATATAGGTGGTACATCTATTCTCACTAGCAGTATGTTATATATATGAATTAGATCATGGTAAACTAAGATGTATTTGGTAAGTCCTAGAGCAACCAATATAAATAGAAAAATAAAGTTTAAAAGCCATTTAAGTATGAAAATGTTTTACTAGAAAATACTTAATGCTAAAGAAAAAAATAAAGAAGAAATAGAAAAACAAACAATATATAAGACATACAGGACACTAAAATACCAGACATAAATCCAACTATCTCAATAATTATATCAAAAGTATGTAGATTGAACAATCTAATCAAAAGGTATAGATTGCCATTCTGGATAAAAACAAAAAATAGAAACATTAAACATACTCCAGTTTTATGCTGTCTACAAGAGGTACATCTTAGTTTCAGATATATGAATAGTTTCAGAATACATGAATGGAAAAAGCAAACAGTAAGCTTGTGTAGCTGTGTTAGTACCTGATAAAGTAGATTTTAAAATAAGAAATCTAAGAGAAAGAGTAGATTTTATACTGATGAACGCATTAATCCATCAGAAGGATGTAACAATTACAAACATATATAAAAACAGACCGCAATACATGAAGGCATCTTTGAGAGAACTGAAGGGAGAATAGAATTTGGACAACAGTAAAGACTTCCATATTCCTTTTTTAATAATGAATATAAGTAAGTGGAGAATAAAGAAAGAAATAGAAGACTTGAATAACACTATAAAGCAAATAGGTCTAAGAGACAACCAGTAGAATGCATTATTCTATTTTTGCCTCCCTAACAACAGTGGGACACGTTATTCTCAAGGGCACGAAGAATTTTCTTTGATAGGCCAATGCTACTCACACAACAATCCTTGATAAACTTACAAGGGTTGAAATCCTATGTTTTCTGACTACAGTGAAATAGATTTAGAAGTTAATCGTGAAAGAAGTACTGGAAATTCACAAACCTATGGAAACTAAACAACATGCACCTAAATAACCAGAGGGTCAAAGGACTAATCTAAAACAAATATGAAATAGGCTCTCCTGACAACTCGAGGGCAGATTTTAGACATCTGTCCTCCAGAACTGTGAGATAATAAATGTCTGCTGTTTTGAGCCACCAACTTTGTGGTAATCTATTATTGACAGCTTTAAGAAACAAATGAAAACTATATGACAACAAATTAGATATTTTGATGAAACAGACAAATTTGTAGAAAAACCTAATTGACTAAAAGTGACTCAAAAAGAAATAGAAAATCTGATGAAGTGGTCCATAACAAGTAAAACAATTGAAATAGTAATTAAAACACTACACATACACATAGAAAAAGGCCATACCTAGTCGACTTCACTGTTGAATTCTGCCAAACATTTAATTCAGAATTAATGCCATGTTTTCAAAATCTTGCAAAAATTAAAAGAGAAGAGAACACTTCTCAACTCATTCTATGAGGCCAATATTATCCTCCTATCAGAAACAGATGAAGATAAACATGGAAAGAAAACTAAAGACCAGTATCTTTATGATTATAGATGTGGGAATCTTCAATGAAATATTAGCAAATAAAATGCAGGAGCATATGAAAAAAGTATACATCATGGTTAAATAGGATTAATTCTGGGAATGCATGGTTTGATGCAACATATGATAAGCAATGATGTTAATATGATATCAAAAGAATAAAGTCAAAAACTACACGATAATCTCAGTATGTGCATACAAAAGTCAATACTTCTTCATGGTAAAAACACTTAACAATGGGTAATAGAAGGAAGTTTTCTCAGCCTGATAAAAAATATCAATTAAAAATGAATAACATCATATTTAATAATAAAACCCAAAAGTATTCTCTAAAATCAGGAACAGAATAAGGATGATCACTCTTATCACCTCTCTTCAATATCATCCTATTTGTTCTATCTAAGATAACTAAGCAAGGAGAAGAAATACTGTGAAACTAGATAGAAAAGAGGAAGAGTAAAGCTATACTTTTAGATGATATAAACTTGTACATGAAAAAAATCCAACAAAATCTATTAAAAAAGATTGGAGTTATTGAGCAAGTTAAACACGTTCTCGAGACATAGGAATAATAATAGATTAAAAGGTTATTTTCTATGTTTTTTTATTATTATACTTTAAGTTCTAGGGTACATGTGCACAATGTGCAGGTTTGTTATGTATGTATACATGTACCATGTTGGTGTGCTGCACCCATTAACTCATCATTTACATTAGGTATATCTCCTAGTGCTATCCCTCCCCCATACCCCTTCCCCACAGTAGGACCTGGTGTGTGATGTTCCCCTTCCTGTGTCCAAGTGATGTCATTGTTCAATTCCCACCTATGAGTGAGAACATGCGGTATTTGGTTTTCTGTTCTTGCGATAGTTTGCTGAAAATGATGGTTTCCAGCTGCATCCATGGCCCTACAAAGGACATGAACGCATCCTTTTTTATGGCTGCATAGTATTCCATGATGTATATGTGCCACATTTTCTTAATCCAGTCTGTCATTGATGGACATCTGGGTTGATTCCAAGTCTTTGCTATTGTGAATAGTGCCGCAATAAACATATGTGTGAATGTGTCTTTATAGCAGCATGACTTATAATCCTTTGAGTATATCCCAAGAAATGGGATGGTTGGGTCAAATGGTATTTCTAGTTCTAGATCCTCGAGGAATCGCCACACTGTTTTTCACAATAGTTGAACTAGTTTACAATCCCACCAACAGTGTAAAAGTGTTCCTATTTCTCCACATCCTCTCCAGCACCTGTTGTTTCCTGATTTTTTAATGATTGCCATTCTAACTGGTGTGAGATGGTATCTCATTGTGGTTTTG
>NW_016803198.1:2243208-2245769 GCF_001698545.2 Rhinopithecus bieti
TGATGCTTTTTGTTTAGCTATGCCCTGTCCCCAGAGGTGGAGTCTACAGAGGCAGGTAGGCCTCCTTGATCTGTGTTGGGCTCCTTATTCGAGCTTCCTGGCAGCTTTGTTTACCTACTTAAGCCTCTGCAATGGCGGGCACCTCTACCTCAGCCTCGCTGCCGCCTTGCAGTTAGATCTCAGACTGCTGTGCTAGCAATGAGGGAGGCTCTGTGAGCGTGGGACCCTTCGGGCCAGGTGTGGGATATAATCTCCTGGTGTGCCATTTGCTAAGACCCTTGGTAAAGCGCAGTATTAGGGTGGGAGTTCCTGATTTTCCAGGTGTTGTGTGTCTCAATTTCCTTTGGCTGGGACAAGGAATTCCCTTCCTCTTTGTGCTTCCCAGGTGAGGCGATTCCTCACCCTGCTTCAGCTCTCACTGGTCGGGCTGCACCCGCAGACCAGCACCAACTGTCCGACACGCCTCAGTGAGATGAACCTGGTACCTCAGTTGAAAATGTAGAAATCACCCATCTTCTGTGTCACTCACACTGGGAGCTGGAGGCTGGAGCTGTTCGTATTCGGCCATCTTGGCCATGTCTAAGTGTGTTTCTTTTTAGGTGTCAGTGTATAGGATTGGAAATCTAATTTTAGCTTGTATATAAATAAGTAAGATGGCCAAATTCACATATTGTTTGTATATGTTTTATTGCATGTCACCTCAGCTTCTGTGAGAATGTAGGGAAGCTCTTAATTACTAAGTTTCATGTCATATTTCATAAAATGCTTCCATTTGGTGAGTTCATTTTTAAGTGAAAATATTGAGTGCATTTATGATAAGTTATTACTAATAGATGGATGAAAATTATATATTTTTTATCTAGAGTACATTGTTGGTGTGTCAGGAATGAATTTCTTAATCCCTCTACAACCTAAGACATTTTAGCATCTCTTTTTCTCACCATTAATTTCAATATGCTTCGAGAATGCAGATGTTCTTATTCTTATGAACAAAACATAGCATCAACAAAAATTGAAAGACATCTGTGCTGTTTTTTTTTTTTTAAATGACCTACAGAAGCCAAGCATGGTATTTTGGTACCAAATATTATAATGTATAATTGTTACTTGATTGTATATTCATGTGCAGTATTAGTTACCTAGATAGATAGTTTGTTTCCTGGTATAAGTTTCTTGCCAAGCTTCTTAAAAAATTCCATACTACTTGGTATACCATTTGTTTTATCAAAGTAGTAATTTAGTGCATTGTAATAATGCATTTGTACCTGTTCTTTACCTCATTGTATGTAATCATTGATATATTCCCATGGCTTACCCCTGTATTCTTGCCATATTGTGTTAGCCATAAACCTTATTAAACTAGAATCATGCTTTTTTATAACTAAGAGAGAAAAAGACATACAATTAGACCCTCTAAATTTGCAAACAGGGAAACTGAGGTCCAGATTACTGAAGTGGCTGTCCTAAGCTATATTGAATGTTAGCAGTGGGGACTATGAGGATTTCAGTTTTTTGACTGCCACCTTTCTCTGTGTCTATTTCAGTCTATAACAAATTTGAGAAATTACTTAATCTTCAGATAAGACCGCCATTATACACTGATGTAATCTGTTTCAGAAGCTACTTATTTACCAATTTTATATCTGTCAGTTTCTACTTTTAATAATATCACTTGACATTCTTTTATTTAACAAAATTCTTGGTTTTCATCTTAACCCTTTCTTCACTTGTTCTGTTAGCTTATAAAAGTGACAAATCAATTGGCTATAACCCTGTTTCTTTCTGTAAGTTAAGTGATACAGATTTCTTTCAGTCTTATCTTGGAAACTTTAAAATGTGTCTATGCCTGCCCTTAAAAGTTTTTATTTCTTTCTAAATTGTGAGCCCAGAAATGTGAACCGTCTTCCAGTTTGCATTTGGAACCTTCAAATCTAGAGCCCCTATGGGAGCACCCAAGCCAACTGGGGACTCTAATCTTAGTGATAGTAAAAATATTTAAACAGCTAATACAACATGGACCCAAAGCGATTAAACAGATACTAGTTATACAGATCTCATTTACCCATATAGGTGTGTCTTAGCTGAATATTAGCCATGGATAAAATGCTGTTTAAGATGTCTTGAACAATAGATCTGTAATGCTGTGGTGAGCCCGCAACTCCCTCCTTTTCATGGTATTTAATTAGAATTACATGTCGTGCTGCAGATATCCCCTCTCTTATCTTTTTATTCTGTTCTCTCAGTAAATGAACAAAAGTGTCTGTTGAGAGAACAAACAGATCAGCTGCTGTGGATGAGGAAACTTCTCAAGAAAGTAAATGTATTTAAGTTGAAATTAATGGAAATTAATAAAAATTCTCGTAATCTCAGGAATATGTCATAGTACATATGAAATTTAATAATTTTAAAAGGCCAAAATTTGATAAACCCTGACACTAATTATATTGAGCCCCACTACACAGAATAAAATGTTTTATGAGTTTAATGTCAGTGTTACTAGGTCCTAAAAGTATTCTATCTTTTATTGCTTTATTCTTTAGCAAATAAGCATCAGCTTTTAA
>NW_016803198.1:2249572-2287982 GCF_001698545.2 Rhinopithecus bieti
AGTCTGAATTTTATTTATTTATTTATTTATTTATTTATTTATTTATTTATTTGTTTTTTGAGACAGAGTCTCACTCTGTTGCGAGGCTGAAGTGCAGTGGCGTGATCTCTGCTTACTACAACCTCCACTTCCCAGGTCCAAGCGATTCTCCTGCCTCAGCCTCCCAAGTAGCTGGGACTACAGGCATGCAACACCATGCCCAGCTAATTTTTTTGTTTTTAGTAGAGACAGGATTTCACCATGTTGGCCAGGATGGTCTTGATCTCTTGACCTTGTGATCCACCTACCTTGGCCTCCTAAGGTGCTGAGATTACAGGCGTGAGCTACCACGTCTGGCTGAGGTCTCAAGTTTTTAAAATTTCATTTAGTATTTTTGAGACAGGGACTCACTCTGTCACCGAGGCTGGAGTGCATCTGTGTGATCATGGCTCACTGCAACCTCACCCTCCTCGGCTCCAGCAATCCTCCTGCCTAAGCCTCCCAAGTAACTGGGATTACAGGTGTGTACCACCATGCCTGGCTAATTGTTTGTATTTTTTTGTCTAGACAAGGTTTCCCCATGTTTCCCAGGCTGGTTTTGAACTCCTAAACTCAATCTGTTGGGCTGCCTTGGTCTCCCAAACTGCTGGGATTACAGATGTGAGCCACCATGCCAGGCCTAATATTTTGTAAGTGTGCACTTAAATATATGAGGCTATTCAGCTCTAATTTTCTTTCCTCATTGAGTGACATTTTGTTTATATTGGTTTTGGTGTTTTAAGATTACTATTTTATAAATTTAGGTTTAAATTTAGTAGGGATAAATATAGCTTTATTGGTTTATAAAATAACTATCTGACTTTTTTCAACTAATTTCTAAGAAATATATTTAAAAATATTTTGCCTTTAGTTTGTAATATTCCCTTTTAAATAAATTTAATTTTATATATCAAAATAATCTATGTCCCCTGTGGAGTTTTCCTGGCTGGAGAGAGCATGGATATTCTGTGGGTTCCTCTTCAACGATAGATCAGGGAGCCGTGTTATGATGATAAAGGCAGTGTTGATAAATATGGGCACGTACAAGGGGCCCAGATGTGCATTGCATTGCCCAACTATTTCCATCTTGTGTTAGTGAAAAACTAAAACCCCTTGAGCTTCTGTGGACTTTTTGTATTATCTTAATAATCAAGCATAAATGGTACTCTTTTTTCTTTTTTTTTTGGAAATGGAGAGTAATCACAGTAAAGAGACATGGATACTTATACGGTATTTGGATATATCTTTTAAAACCAAATAAGAGGGGGTAGGCAACTAAAGAATTTTAAAAGTGTTGTGCATAATAATTTTTTTTTAAATTTAAGTAATGATATTGCTACAGGCTATTTCTAGGAAAATAACCATCCTTTATAATATGAATGTAGACATCAGTGAGGTCAGCAAAACTGTATTCCCGTCAGAGGATGTGTGTAGTGTGGTGGTGTCATGGTAGGCTGTCTGGCAATTAACTATAAAAGAACTGAGTTTCAAGAGGAGGATTATATGTTGAATCCAAACAGCAAAGAGGTCTAAATCTCCGGGGTTGGGGGGAGCATAGCCCAATCTGAATAAAAATTTTGCTGCCAAAGTAATCTCTCTCTGTCAACACACCATCAGAAATAGGGTTATTCCTAGATCAAATATTGCCATTAAGAAATGTATGTGAAATTTTGAAAAAGGTTGAAGATTCTTTTTCTCCATTTACATTTTTGTTTTGGAAGTGACATAGACAGAAAAGTACACAAATCCTAAATGAAATAGAATGTTCATTCTTACACTTTTAACCAGCACCGCATAAGGGACAGAACATCAGCACACCCCAGAAACGCTATTGTCAGCCATGCCATTCATTTCACCGCAAGATAATCTTTGTGATTTAATACTAATATGACCAAGGTTTGCCTTTTAAAAGTGTACTTAAATTTTAGAATCAACGGTTTTTATTACATACACATCACAAACACACACACACACGTCCCACACCCACCTCCAAGCGCACACAAGCATACCTTTCCAGGAAGCTTATGGGATTGAACTAAAGCATCTATCGAACAGTTAGGAAAGGACGCAATTTACAATTTGATCTTTCAAATTGTAAACATGACAATAAACATTCTTTGCCAGGGAATAAGAAATACTAGGAGAGACAAAAAGCAACAGAATTACGAAGAAAATTTGTTAGTTTAATAATCAGTGTTATTCCATTGCATATAGTAAAATAGAAAACTGCTAATGATAAGAAATATAGATAAAGATGAAGAAAGAACAAAGATTGTATTATTGTACAAGAAAAAAAAAAATGAGCCAAAACATAGAGCAGATAACCAAAGGGAGTAGAAAGACTAGTTAGAGGAGAAGACAGTGTGACAAACAATATCTCTGAAACTCCATTCTAATTACCCAAATAATGAGGCTTTCCTCATATCAAGAGAAACGTATTAAAAGTTACTTAAAACTGATATACATCATGCAATCATCAAATTAGAACAACATATGATGCAACTGATTTCACTAATGAAAGGTCCCCCTAGACAGAAACTTTGCGGATATTTATTGAATATCCACTCAAAGGATTAAATCTTCAGGAGAAATTGTTAAAAGCAAAAGTATATGGATCGCTCTGAGCCTCAGGGACTTCTTTAGTATGTCAGAGCACTTGCGCATTCATTGATGGTCAGACCAGAGCAATGAATGAACATTTTGAGCAAAAACATTTTTCCGCAAGTTGGTATCCATTTAAAAGTGATCATAGAACGTAAAATGCTGAAGTTTCTATTACGCTGAGTGTGACAGGTTTGGGAAAATAGGCCTGGCTGGGCGTGGGGCGCCAAGCCTGTAATGCCTAGCACTGGGAGGGCCGAGACGGGGACACGAAGCAGGAGATCGAGAAACCATCCTGGCCTAACACGTGAAACCCCGTCTCTACTAAAAAATACAAAAACTAGACTGTGAGGTGGCGGCGCCTGTAGTGCCAGCTACTCAGAGGGAGGCAGAGAAGGCGTGAACGCCGAGTGGGGAGGGTGGTGGGCGGAGCCGCAGTGATTAGATCCGGCACGTGCACTCCGCCTGGCGACAGAGCGAAAACTTGTCCAAAAAAAAAAAAAAAAAAAAAAAAAAAAAAAAAAAAAAGCCTGCTTATAACAATGGTGACAAAGTAACACTGTGATTGTTCCCCCAGACAGGTACAATCACAAAGGCTTGCTGTTGAGAAACCGTAGCTTTACCTAACCAATGTATTTGTTCTAGTTTTTCGCAAATGTGAAATGATGGAAGAGGGACGAGGAAAGGTGATAGAAATTTAAGACCCAAAACCAGACCTAAAGAAGAGATTTTTTTTTTTTTTTTTTTTTCTAAAGGGGCTGGAATATACACTGTGGGTCTTTAATAAGGTTTTAATTTTCCTAAATCATAAAAGACACCTCAAGTCAGGTGCAACTTGAAAGGCGAGCGTGTGATGAGCTCATTAAAACAGGTTTACTTTTTTTCTTTTTTTGTCTTCTAACTTCAACATTGTTGTTCCCGATTTCTAGAAATACTTCCTTTAGTTTTTCTCCAAATAATTCTATAAGTATGGTAAATACAATTTATTCCTTGAGTCAACTGAGCCATTTAGAGACAGGCTGTGAAAGAAAGTGCTTTCCTCTGGGGTCGTGCTAAAGTGCAGTTACATTGCAGGAAGGAACTAGAGAATAATGTCTCCTCAGAACTCAGAATAAGATGGAGATAAGGAATATTAAGACCAAGCCAAGCCTTCTAAATCCTGCAGGTTGTAACTCAGGATTTGAGGAATTAACTGGCTCAAAATCTTATGATGATTATAAAGTGACAAATACTCATAACTGATTGCAGAATATTCCATATTGAAATAATAATGGGAGCTCTCTGAAGGACTTTTATTTTTAGCTTCAAAAGCTGGATTAAAACAACATTAATTGTATTATGGGTACTGAATGGAACACTTAACATACGACTTCATTTTCCTTCTTATGTCAATAACTAAATTTTTCATCCTGAATTATACCGCAATTATGAAAGGAAAACAAACACATCACATGTATCATGAAAATTTATAATAAAACATTTATCATAATCTATTTACCACCAAACAAATACAGTTGGAGGATTCTTCCCATAGCGTGTAACCTTAATAGTCATCCAATTGAATATCGGTTATAAATCCTTGAATCCTCATATCCTAATGATTTTTGAACTTCTGTATAGTGACTTCAAGAAATGATAGAAAAATAGGCATTTTTATTACTTTTTTTAAGTTTAAGCTCTCTCATTTGACCCAACATTACCAATACTATTCATTTTTTCAAAAGACTTTTAAGATTATTTTGTTTTTTGTAAATGCACGGGGGTAGTTGGCTGAGCTCAATATTCCCCACTATCTGAGATAAAACTGTAGCTTGAATCAGTTTGAAGGTCCAAAGGAAAAAAGATTGAGTATGATTAAATGAAACACCTCAAGCCTAAAATGACCTAAAATTATAGGAAAACATTTTCATTCCTAGTAGTTGTTTAGTGGGTACATAAATAAGTTTTAGACAGTTATTTTTATTTTTAATCACAAAATTTTTAAAATTTTACAAAATTGTAAAATGATAAATTATTAAGATTTTAAAAAAGATAAAGAGTATAGCATGACTTTTAAATGTCTCTCTGAGTAATGGTTTAAATCATCCAAGAAATATTTAGTTTTAGAACAATTTGCCTTTGTTTGATTTTACTATTTGCTATTAACTAAGAGCTTATATTACTAAAATAATATGTTAACTTGTAGACCTTTGTAATAGGAATGCAAATAATCACTTTTATGTAAAAAATGTAGCCACAAAGATCAAACTTTTATAGCCCTGTGGGTTATTAAAGTGTTTTGTTCCTAACTCAGTCCATGCTTTTCGGAATGCTTTTTCAAGTAGACTATCAATACTTTGTTCCCCAAAATGTTCTTTGGACAGACTTAGCAGTTAATAAGTTTTGTAAGTTTGACATATATTTAATCACATTTTAAAGTGTTTGAAAATTGTGGTTTGACAGTTTTGGAGAGCCACCAAAAGTTCCATGGATTCACCTGCCCAGAATCAATTAAATTTTCTTCACTGGGAAGTGTACCTTATGGGCTGTTTAAGCCCAGGCAAATCTTTTCATAGCCTCTAAAATGATTCTCAATCTACACAATAGCACTTTATTTTTGCTGACTTTCTATTTGCCTGCAGTTGTTTTCTGTCTTCTAATATTTGTGTTTTAATTTTTAAATCAAGTATATTATTTTATTTGTGTGTTACGGCCATATCCCTTTCCATAACACAGCCCAGGGACCTGTGTTTCTCTCTATGTTTTGTTGGAGAACTAGACTCTCACATGCATGACAGAGAGAGCACCCTGTACATATGTGAAGCTGATTTACCAGATGATCATTTATTTCATGTTGGTGGGAGCAGAGATTGTAATCTAGTTTATGTGACCATTTGGTGTTCTCAGTCAGGTGGATGATAGAATCTATACTTTGTTGGGTAAGAGATGGCAAATAATCAATTTTTTAGTCTATGTTATTTTAGCCTGTGATATTTGCCATGCTTTAGAAAGGAGAACCGCTCCTTGAGATTTGAACCTGTGATTTTTTTGTGTTTCTGTCTACTTGAACTTTGCTTAAATCTCTAAGATCTCTATAGGTCTGTGATCGATAAATAGAATGGACTTCATGTCTTATTTTATGAGTGTAAAATATTTTTTTTACTTTCAGAAAGTATGAATACATTACAGTTTCACTTAAGAAAACTCTATTAATTGGTATATAGAGTTATACAAGAATATATATGTCAAATATTCCCAGTATTTCCAGAAATTAAACTAAATTTCTGATACTTTATTTGTCCTGATTCAGTATTTCTCAAAACGTGGTTTATGTCAACTAGAGGTTCTTTTATGTGTTTCTATGAGGTCGAAACTATTTTCATAGTAATAAGAACTAATGTGTTCTTTTTCACTCTCACTTTTTATGGGCATACAACAGATTTTCCTAGAGGGTGCATGACACATGATGACAGTTATTTTTTTTTTGAGACGGAGTCTCCCTCTGTCGCCCAGGCTGGAGTGTGGTGGTATGATCTTGGCTCACCGCAAGCTCCACCTCCCGGGTTCATGCCATTCTCCTGCCTCAGCTTCCTGAGTATCTGGGACTACAGGCGCCCACCGCCACGCCCAGCTAATTTTTTATATTTTTAGTAAAGATGGGGTTTCAACGTTTAGCCAGGATAGTCTCGATCTCCTGACCTTGTGATCCACCCGCCACGGCCTCCCGAAGTGGTGGGATTACAGGCGTGAGCCACTGCACCTGGCCCATGATCACAGTATTTCTTAGACAACTAATGGAAGGTGTTCTTGTGTTTTCTAGGATTTTCTAAGGTAAGTACGTTTTGTATATGAAGGTGTACCTATTCAGAGATTAACTCAGTGTATTTTCAGTAGTATCTTTATGCTCTTGCTAGCTATTTTGTATTCATCTCTATAATGTCACTATTGTCCATTTTTATTTGGCAGAATGACAAATGGCAAACTATGGTTATTCAGATGAATATTTACCAAATATTTTCTTTAAATGAATAAATGAGTCTATAAAATCAAGGAAAGACTGACAGTGTTTTTTGCTGTTGATAGAATTTAAACTTTCAAGTGAAAAAAATATATTTTGGGCCAGGTGCGGTGGGCTGAGATTGCACCACTGCACTCCAGCCTGGTGACAGAGCGAGACTATATCTCAAAAAAAAAGAAAAAAGAAAGAAAAATATAATTTTGGTTAACATGCACCTGTTACCATGATCCTAAGTGCTTCCCAATAGCAAAAGACTTTCCTGATGCCATCACTGGTGATATTAACCAATAGGATTTTAAATATTTTGTCCTGAATTATGTTTACGTTTGGAAGAGTTATAGAATTCCATGAATTAGTATTTTTGAATTGACTCCTGAAAGATTTTATTAACAGCATGCATCTATAAAACATACATTCTAAAGATAGAATACATCAATGAATTTTAAAGAAACAGAAAAGTTTATTGATATGCTTTCATATTCTACATTGCAAATACCTTTTCAAAAATAACACATTTTGGTTGTAGTTTCAAGGAAGAAAATCTACAATGATATAAAAAGACTATTGAAATACAGTTTGTTTTCCCCATTGCATATCTGTTGAGAGTAGATATTCTGCATAAACTTCAACAATCAACAATTTGAGTGCAAAAGCAAATATTTTATTATGGAAGATAATGAGAGATATA
Organism: Rhinopithecus bieti; assembly: GCF_001698545.2. Lineage (NCBI taxonomy): Eukaryota > Metazoa > Chordata > Mammalia > Primates > Cercopithecidae > Rhinopithecus > Rhinopithecus bieti. The sequence continues at coordinate 2,256,877 of NW_016803198.1, forward strand.
AAAATATTACAATGACAGAATTTTTCCAAATTTTTTATTTTGAAAAAATAATTATTTTTTATAAAATATATACATGTTATAGGTTTAGTATTGCTTTATAAATTGAATTAATGAATAAATCTTAAAATTATAATTTAAAATGCCTAATAAAGTAAATTTTAAAGATAACCCCATCATAAAAACCCTTTGGGGTGTTCACAAAATTTTAGTAGTGTAAAGAGCTCTTGAGACTTAAGTTTGAGAATTGTTGCTGTGTTAATCTTTATGGAAAGACAGAGAGAGAGAGACTCTCATAAACTGCTAGTTCAGAAACCTTTTCTTATAAGGTTGCAATTTTATATTATTAAGGATAATCCTTGGACAAATTGGAGTAGTATGGTAATTTAAGTTGAAACAGAAGAAAGGAATTCACTGAAGCTGAAAAGCACTATGGGAGTAATGAGTGAAGAGACCGTCGTTGCTTGATTAGCCTCAAGATGGAGAATGTAACAACACAGGCTTTTACAATATCAAATCTGAGGTTTTTAAAATAAAATTTGAAAGAGAAGTTAGTTTTTTGCTTTTTAATGTGCTCAATACTGTATCCTCAAGGAAGTTTATATGGTTAATTAATAATTCTTGTAGCAGCTATATAAATAAGCCAAGCATGTTGGGGCTATCAATTTTGTGATCAAGATAAACTTTGGAGGTTATTTATTATCAAATTGGTAGTGTCATTAAGAAAAATTATTTATAGCTTGAAAATAATGCGAAGTGTCACCAGTATATTCTTTCAAATTTATACTGAAACCTCCACAATAGATTATTAAATGATCTGTAGAAATGTACCTGTTTTGATGTTACTATTAAATAAAAGCTCTTGCACTCATAAATTACAGGTTAATGTGTAGATTATATCCAAGAAAATTGCAAATAATTTCTATCTAGTGCAGAAATAAACACGAGTTTGAGTTTTTGCTCATCTAGGTAATTTTCTAGCAACATTTATTCAAAAGGCTGTTATTTCGCCATCATGCTGTAGTGAGACATTCAAGGGCCAATACATACGTCATTTTGTGGAGTTGAACCTCTTAATTCAAAAATGAAGCAACTGATGCCCTGAAGTATGAGTTTATCAAAAACAAAAAGTCTATGACTAATATTTTAAGAATATATTGAGCCTATTTATGATGCCTGGGAACTATTTCTAAAGGTCAAAAATATCAACATGTGGGCATGAGAAGAAGGAGATTCCAGGAAAAGAGGACAGTAATAACAAATGTTTGAAGATAAAATGTTACAGGAGCACATCTACAAGAAAATGGAATCATTCAGCTTGAATAGAATAAATGTAACATAAAAAAGTACAGAAAATTAGTGTAGGTTGAACAGATCATGAAAAACCTTGAATACAAAGCTAAAGAATACTCACTGTACCTGGAAGTTTATTTTTGAAATAGAGCTTGTTTTATTTTAATAGGCAATGGAGGGGGTAATGCAGCAATAAAAGAAATAGGTACTGACAAGGGACCTCAAATTAGATGAATAGAAAATAAGTTCAAATGGAAAATATTGGTTTTAACATGGAGGGGCCCTGAGAAATTATGGCTTTAAAAAGCTTCAGTTTTAATGAGATCACTGTCTCTCTCATAAGCATGCATTAGCAATGGGTTTTGTTTTATCTTTTGCTCCAAAACTTGACACCTAGTGTAGGCCAGTGACTTCCCTGGAGAGAATGAGTCAAACAATTGAAAACTAGGGACAAGACTATTCAAATCCTGGCTCAGGAACATCTATTATTCTTATATTCATAAGAAACATATCCAACTTCTGGAAGCATTAATTTCCTGTCTCCTTACTAAGAGAATTCTGCTTTGAAACTCAAAAGGAAAACAAGAAGATAAACTATTTGTTAAAAAGTCTGTAGATCCATTCGAGATGAGTGCAATCACAGGATGATATGCAAGAAAATGGCTTAGGAGGTATTGAGTATTCAAAGAGGACCTTGCAGTCCTATGAGATACAGTAAATCTGAGATCTGAATAACATGAACGAGCTGCCATGAAATGATCTGGAGGCAGAATATTCCAGGAACAGGAAAGGTCTAATACAAAGACCACAGTATAGAAACAGGGTTGCTGTGTTTGAGGCCCAGAATGAAGGATAATAAAGCTAGAATGTAAGGAACAAGTGAGATAGTGGTATAACATGGGGCCAAATTTTACAAAGCCTTGTAGGCAAGGGTTAGGGATTTGGGTTTTGTTCTAAGTCATATAGGACGCAATTGGAGATTATCAGTTAGCATTCTCGAATGTATTTTTTTTAAAGATCACTCTCAATGCTGTTTATATAGGACTGGCTTGTGGGGTAGTAAAAGTAAAAGGAGAGTCTACTTACTATGCTGTTTTCAAAGTGTCCTTTGGAGGTTAAGTCAGTAGAACTTGAATGTGTATTGGATATGAGAAGTGATTTTAAAAAAAAAAGAATCAAGAAAATTAACATAGTTTTCACTTAAGGAGCTAGGTTGATTGGTATTTGCTCTTTACTCTTATTTTTAAGATGAGAAAGACTAGGAGTGAATGTTTTAAAGGAAATGTTTGAGTTACTTCTTGTACATGAAGCTTGAGATACATATAATGCATTAAAAAGAAGTTTTCAAGTAGCTTGAAGCTCAGATAAGTCTTGACAAGATGTGAATTTGGAAATTGTTGGCGTATAGATGATATTTCAGTCCATGAACATGCATGATATTGCTGAAATTAAACATGATTTTCATCAGCCCATTCCTGCATTTCCTCACCTCATTGTCAGTATTTCTCCACAGTTAATGTACCTATCACTCACTAATACTCAACTCAGTTCATCTAGGTTCCTAATAGTTAATCACCACTGAATTTAATAAAATTGCTAGGGGACAGCTACAAAATAAGCTCAGTTAAAAGGTATTTGCTGAAATCTCTGAGCTGTAATAAACATTACATGCTTACTGGTATACAAATAAAGGTCTAGTTTTACTAAAATAATTTAATTTACTTTCCCAGAAAGAGTTTAATAAGCATTTGGATTAAATTGTTAGCTTAAGATACTCAATAAAATCAAGGCTGCAACAGGAAATGTAGTTGTGACTCCCAGGAGTGAAAGTGAATAGTAATGAGTGACTAGGAAGAAAAGAGAATATGTATGCAGAAGACAATCCCTGGTGTTGCATGAACAGCCCCCTTAAGGTCAGGAGTCAGTATTCTAAAAAAATCAAGATTTATAGCACTTTAGTGTCGAGGTCATTTTGCTTCTCTTACTTTGCTCAGATGCAGAGGTGAAATGAATAGAAAGCAAGTAAATGGTGCTGGTGATTTTCTTCTCATTCTTTTGGGGGAAAAAACTTGTAAATGCCATTACTCAAATTCAATTCCGTGTTGAACTAAATTTTAACTGATACTGTATGAGTTTTTATAGACAACTGTCCTATTAGTCAATGATATATTCTGACACTAAAGATTTAGCACAATTAAGACACCTTGATGTGGACAATTGAAATATGGAGCTTTTGAATGAGTTTGTCAAATTATGCATGCAGCTTGTTACAAGTAACATAGGCTGTGTACAGATGTGTAGGGTTGCATTTGACTTCTTACCATTCTTGAAACGTTCTGGAGATGGGCATTCATTGAAATATTTAAGGTATTTTTGTTATGTGTGATTGAGAACAGAAGGATTTTAAAGAGAGGAACAAGGTAACTGCAGGATCGGGTGGAACATACTAGTAGTTGCTGAATAAATACTGTTTATGTTTGCAAGACTCTAAGTCATGTGAGAATCATTTAGTGCCTTCTATATGTTAATTGTTGTATTAGTTGCCATGCTTTCTTTCACATAATCAATTCAACAACCTTATGATAGGTAATATCATTGCGTTCATTTTAGAGATAAAAAAATGAGGCCATAAAATCACACAATTAATAAACAATTGAGCTTGAACTTGAACCTAGGTCTAGTTGTCCTGAAAGCTTAGATTTTTAACCCTCGTGTATTCTAGCGAAATACATATTTGGACATCTCTAGGGTAGAAAGTGTGCAGAAAATTTGGTTGCACAATACCTGTCCAATGTTTTTTATCTGTTGTCCTCTAAATTGGACAATAGATAATTCTATTATGTCTATTTACAAAATAGACATAATTCTTAGCTTAAAATACTTCAGATATTTTGTGGCTCTATATTAAATTATGGAAATTTGGGCAAAATCATTCCATTTTACAATTCAATATTCAGTATAGTTTGTCCCTAAATTGGAAAACTGCCCAGTTTTACTTATATGGCAAAAGGGAGATTATATAAATGGATCTAATATAATCACACCATCCCTTAAAAACAAAATCAGAACGGGAAATCAGGGAAATTTCAACTTGCTGTGCCATTGTTGGTTTTTAATATAAAGACAGCAATGTTAGAAGAAATAGAGTTCGCCTTAAGGGGCAGAGCGGAGGCAATACCCGCTCCCTCCACATGCCAGCTGACACTGAGTAACAAATAGGGACTTCAGTTCAAGAGATGCAATGAACTGGATCTTGCCAACTACATAAAGTGGGAAGCAGATTCTTCCTCAGAGCCTCTGGAGAGGAATAGTTCTGCTGATTCTTTGATGTTGGCCTTGGGCCATCCTGAGCAGAGGTTTCTGTTGCACCTGTCTGGATTTCGGACCTACAGAAACTGTGAGATAATAAATAAGTGTTGTCCTAAGCTGCTAAGTCTGTGATTACTCGTACTCAAGTATAGAAATACTAATGTAGTGAGAGAGCAGTCAATGCACAGCACCTTATTGTCTTATTTCTGATTAGAAAGGCAATTGTAAGACCTTCTCTTTCCAGGAATAAGATGGATTCTCAGGAGACTCTGGGTGCCCTATGAGAAATATGGGAAAATAAAGTTCTATTTTCAGTGCTTTTAATGATTGTAAGTATCTACACCAAATAAAAATCCTGTTTTTAACGTCTAACCAAACCTCATTTGATTATTGTGACATTGTAGTTGAATTAGGCCAGTGTTGTCAAAGGGGAGGGAGGGAACAAAGACAACACAATGAAACTCAATTTTAAAATCAGTTGACAAGCTATAGACATGCCTGGTAAAATCATAAGAAATCTCCCCCTTTGAACATTATCACTGTGTATTAAACTAGGCTCTCAGTATCAAGAAGTATTGCCATAAAAGGAATACGTTGGACAGTTTTCCAATTTAGGGACGAAGTATACAGAATATTGGATTTTAAAAATTGAATGATTTTTGCCCAAATCTTCATAATTTAATATAGAACTAAAAAAAAAAAAAAAAAAAAAAAAAAAAACCTGGAAGTATTTTAAGATAACCATCCTTTTTATAAGTATGCATATGTTGTTCACCTTGATATGTTCTTAGTAAAGTGCCAGTTTTAGAAAAAAAGTGATTTGCCTGAGTGGCTTACCTCAGTAAAAATAAAAAGAATTTCATATTGATACTAGCATAGCCACTTTGTCCTCAACATCATTATCACTACATCAAAGATGCTTCAGAAATAGGTACTGACAAGGAACCTCCAATTAGATGAGCAGAAAAGAAACTCACATGGAAAATAGTGGTTTTAACATGGATGAGCCCTGAGAAATTATGGCTTTAAAAAGCTTCAGTTTTAATGAGATCACTGTCTCTCTCATAAGCAGCATTACCAATGGGTTTTGTTTTTATCTTTTTTGCTCCAAAATCTTGACACCTAGTGTAGGCCAGTGACTTCCCTGGAGAGAATGATTCAAACAATTGAAAACTGGGGACAAGACAATTCAAATCCTAGCCCAGGAGCATCTATTATTCTCATATTCATAAGAAACACATCCAACTTCTGGAAGCATTAATTTCCTCTGTCTCCTTTCTAAGAGGATTCTGTTTTGAAACTCAAAAGGAAAACAAGAAGATAAACTATTTGTTAAAAAAATCTGTAGATGTAGGAGAAAGCTGAGAACATTTTCAGCAAGTTAGTCTAAAAGTCTTTCATACTGATGTAGCCTTTACTCCACTGGATATCCACTAGGTATTAAGGACTACTTTGATCTCCGTGTTTTCAACACAAAACACATGGATGGTAAATAATAATAACCAATGACATTTTTAATTATTAGTATATTTCAGGGCATAGATAGAACATTGCATTTAATCTTGACTATAGCTCTGTGTAATGGATGCTAGTTTTAAACATAAGATGTTGAGTTTTAGAGAGGATAAATATTTTGCCTAGGTTAGAAAGCACCTTTCAGAGCCCAGAGCTTGATAACATTTGATGAATAAATGAATGTTGATTTAATATCTGTAGGATTTCTCTACTCAACCTCATTGTGACTAAAATAACACTAGAATTGGTGAATTTTATATATTTTTTTAAGTGACTTTTTTTTTTTTTTTTTGAGATGGAGTCTTACTCTGTCACCTAAGTTGGAGTACAGTGGTGTGATCTTGGCTCACTGCAACCTCCACCTCCCGGGGTTCAAGTGATTTTCCTGCCTCAGCCTCCTGAGTAGTTGGGATTACAGGTGCCCATCACCACTCCCAGCTAATTTTTGTATTTTTAGTAGAGACGGGGTTTCACCATGTTGGCCAGGCTGGTCTTAAACTCCTGACCTCAGGTGATCCACCCGCCTCAGCCTCCCAAAGTCTAAGTGATATTTCTAAAAAATGTCACTAATTAAATTTTTGTCATATTTATTTTGTATGTTTATCTCATTTTTAAGGTCCAAGAGATTGTTTTATACACTTTTATATAGACTTTACAATTTTTTTATTATACTCAATTTTTGCTTAACACCCTTTTTTTTTTTTTTAATTTTATTTTTTTTTATTTTTTTGAGACGGAGTCTTGCTCTGTCGCCCAGGCTGGAGTGCAGTGGCCGGATCTCAGCTCACTGCAAGCTCCGTTTCCCGGGTTTACGCCATTCTCCTGCCTCAGCCTCCTGAGTAGCCAGGACTACAGGCACCCGCCACCTCACCCGGCTAGTTTCTTTTTGTATTTTTTAGTAGAGACGGGGTTTCACCATGTTAGCCAGGATGGTCTCGATCTCCTGACCTCGTGATCCGCCCGTCTCGGCCTCGCTAAGTGCTGGGATTACAGGCTTGAGCCACCGTGCCCGGCCTTAACACTTGAATATAAAATATATTTGTACTACTTTTACCTATATTGCCATTCTGTTTTTATGTATTTATAACTCCTCAATTCTGTGTATACTATGTGGAAATCTCATCCGATTTAAATTCTTTATCAAGTGGGAATAGAATGTAATTATCAAGATTATTTGTATGGTATAACAAATATATGGTCTCTAAAATGAGACAGTATATATTCTCGGGTGTTTTTATATTCCTAATTTCCTTACTTTTATGTATATATTCATAATTTTGCAAATATTCGATATGATAGAACATTAAATTGTGAAATGCAAGAATTTCTTTTTAATTCTTTCCATGAGTATTTAAAGCGATTGAAACTAATCTACCTGATGAAACTTAATTGACATAACAAGGACTAGTTAATGCCAATTTATTGCCTTAAATTATATATATCATGTTGAATAAAAATTACAAATACTGTGCATGATCTACATGAGTATATTTCTATGTGTATAAATACAGTATATATCTATGGATATATGTATGTGTGTATATATATATAGTGCTTGTTTTGAAAATATGTATTTTGTCAAATAAATTTAACAATTTGGGAGCATGCACAGCATTAAATCATTATCCTTGTTAAACAATTTATCACAGTACTTAGTACATATTAGGAACTTTTTACATAAACGAACTATAAGATGTGCATATACATTACTGTAGAAGTTATCAATTTTTAGCTATATCTTTTTTATCAATATAATTTTTTGAAATATACAATTTGAAATTATTTACAAGTAGAATACATATTACAGGTCAACCCAAGATTAAATATATACAGCTTTTCAGAAGGCAACCATGAGTGTGATTTTATATTTACTTACTTTGACAGCTTCTAAAAATATTATGGTTAATTCCAAAGTACTGCTGATATATAAATTATATGATTTAACTTAATTTTAGCTTGACACATCCAACTCACAGAAAATATCAGGAGCATAACAATTTTCACCCTAGGTTACCTCAATTTGTATTATTAGCAGTTTTGTATGAGATCGCTCTAGGGCCATTAAAAAAATCTCTTTCTTTTTTTTTTTTTTTTTTTTTTTTTTTTTGAGACGGAGTCTCGCTCTGTCACCCGGGCTGGAGTGCAGTGGCCGGATCTCAGCTCACTGCAAGCTCCGCCTCCCGGTTCACGCCATTCTCCTGCCTCAGCCTCCCGAGTAGCTGGGACTACAGGCGCCCGCCACCTCGCCCGGCTAGATTTTTGTGTTTCTTTAGTAGAGACGGGGTTTCACCGTGTTAGCCAGGATGGTCTCGATCTCCTGACCTCGTGATCCGCCCGTCTCGGCCTCCCAAAGTGCTGGGATTACAGGCTTGAGCCACCGCGCCCGGCCAAAAAATCTCTTTTTTTATAAATGAAATTTTTGAAAGTAGAAATAATATAATAAAACACTGTTACACTGCATTCAGTTTCAACAAGTATCAGCTTTCTGTCAGTTTGTTTCACGTATTTTCCCTTCCTCTTTTTTTTTCCAACTTTTATTTTTGGTTCGGGGGTACAAGTGCAGGTTTGATATGTGGTTAAATTATGCGTCGCTGAGGTTTGCTGTATGAATGATCCCATCACCCAAGGAGTGGGCATAGTACCCAACAGGTAGTTTTTCAACCCTTATCCTCCTCCCTAGGTTCCCTCTCTAGCAGTCCCAGTGTGAATTGTTCTCATTTTCATGTCTGTGTGCTCAATGACTCAATGTTTGGCTCCCACGTGTAAGAGACAACTTGCTGTATTTGGTTTTCTGTTCTTGCATGAATTCATTTAGAAGAATGGCCTTCTGCTGCATCCATGTTGCTGCAAAGGACATGATTTCATTCTTTTTTATGGCTGTGTAGTATTCCATAGTGTTACATGTACTACATTTTCTTTATCCAGTTCACTGTTGATGGCCATCTAGCTTGATTCTGTCTTTGCTATTCTGAATAGTGCTGCAATGAACATACAAGTGCCTGATATATATATGCGTGCGTGCGTGTGTGTGTGTGTGTATTTAATGCTGGAGTATTTTCAAGCAATCCCAGATAGTATTTTATTTTATATTTTTAGACATTTTCTTCTTTCATAAAGACTCATATACTGATATGGAGCTCTTTCCTTTTCTTTAGTTAACCAATATGATATTATTGATCTTTAAAAACAAACACAAATTCTTTAATATCAGCCAATACATAAGTTTTCCTAATTGACTCACAGAGTTTGTTGTACACTTGCTTGGTTCAAATCAGTCTTCAAACAAGGTGAAAATATTACCTTTAATTATTATGTTTCTTAAGTCTCTTTTATTCTATCCTGTAATAGTGCTGTTCCTCCTTTTAAGTTACTTGTTGAAGAAATACATTTATTCGTTGTTTAGAATCTCTCATGTTCTCTGTTTGAGTGATTGCTTCTTCATTACATGTCTTAGCTTGTTCTTCTTTCCCATCAAATTCTGGTAGATTGACAGTTAGATCCAGAGGGTTGGATACATTCAAGTCAGGAGTTTTAGACTAGGAAAATTCATTTATGGCTTTTGTGTAACTCTCTTACCTCCCTTTATGGAGCACATCCTCTCCAGTTATCCACATTTGTGATGTTGAGATTGAACTGTGTTGGAGAGGTGTCACCCTGCTCTACCCACACTGCAGCATTTCATGTAGGGTTCTAATGCCACTAAGGACAATCAATATGGCCATTCTAAGGCATCTTCTAAAGTCGTGAATTCCGGTTCTTAAAAATTGGGTAAGTTATTTACATGTGCTTCACTTTTTTTTCTAGTAAGGAATGGAGATAAATATAGTCTTCTATCAGCTTTATAGGGCTGCTGTGTGGTGTTATATGCAAAACAGTGAGACAGTGATTGGCATATGGCACATGGAAAATATTTTTTTGAGACAAGGTCTTGCGCTGTCACCCATGCTAGAGCAGTGATGCCATGGAACACTGCATTCTCAAACTCCCGGGTTCAAATGATCCTCCTGCCTCAGCCTCCTGAGATGCTGGGTTTCCAGGTACACAACTGTGCCCAGTTTATTAGTGTATTATTTGTAGAGACAGGGTCTGACTATGTTTCCCAGGCTGGTCTCAAAGCTGGGCTCAAGCTATCCTCCCATCTCGGCTTCCCAAAGTGCTCGGATTACAGGTGTGAGCCACTGCACCTGGTAGAAAGCCTTTATAAATGTTTGCCTTTCTTATTATCATCATTATTATAATCCAATGTTAAGTCATTTCCAAGAACTCATATTTTTGTTTTGTTTGTTTTTTAGGAATGTTTTTAGGTTTTAAGTTCAGGGATAATGTGCAGATTTGTTATAGAGGCAAACTCGTGTCAGTGGGCGTTTGTTGTACAGATTATTTCACCACCCAGGTATTGAGACAAGTATCCATTAGTTATTTTTCCTGATCCTTTCCCTCCTCCAACCCTCCCCACTCCAATAGGCTCCAGTGTGTGTTGTTCACCTCTCTCTATATGTCCATGTGTTCTCATCATTCAGCTCCCACTTAAAAGTGAGAACACGTGGTATTTGGTTTTCTGTTCCTGTGTTAGTATGCTAAGAATAATGGCCTTCCAGTTGCACCCATGTTCCTGCAAAGGACATAATCTCATTCTTTTTATGACTGCCTCGTATTCCATCATGTATATGTACCACATTTTCTCGATCCAGTCTTCCATTGATGGGGATTAGGTTGGTTTCATGTCCTGCTATTCACTATGTGAATAGTGCTGCAATGATCATATGTATGCATATGTCTTTATGATAGAATAATTTATTTTCCTTTGGGGATATACCCAGTAATGGAATTGCTGCATAACATGGTAGTTCTCTTTTTAGGTCTTTGAGGAATTGTCATACTGTTTTCCATAATGGCTGAACTGATTTACACTCCCACCAACAATGTAAAAGTGTTTCTGTTTCTCTGCAATGTTGCCAGCACCTGTTATTTTTTAGTAATACTCATCTGGCTGGTATGAGATGGTATCTCATTGTGGTTTTGATTTGCATTTCTCTAGTGATCAGTGATGTTCAGCTTTTGTATATATGCTTGTTGCTCATATGTATGTCTTCTTTCAAAAACTGTTCATGTCCCTTGTATACTTTTTAATGGGTTTATTTTTCTTGTAGATTTATGTTCCTTATAGATGTTGGATACTAGATCTTTGTCAGTTGCATAGTTTGTGAATTTTCTCTCCCATTCTGTTGGTAGTTTCTTTTACTATGCAAAAGATCTTTAATTTAATTAGATCCATTTGCAAATGTTTGCTTTGGTTGCAATTGCTTTTGGCATTTTCATCATGAAATCTTTTCCCGTTCCTATGTCCAGAATAATATTGCCTAGGTTATCTTCTAGGGTTTTATAGTTTTGGGTTTTACATTTAAGTCTTTGATCCATCTTGAATTGATTTTTGTATATGGTGTAAGGAAGGGGTCCAGTTTCAGTCTTCTGCATGTGAGCCGACATTTTAATATGCGTAGTATTACTTTTCTCCAACTCATTCCTGCCAACTCTGTTATTAAGTACTATTTTGGTAAAGGCTGCCAAAGTATATATTAGAGATCTTGGAATTTGGGGGAAGATTAGATTTAGATCAACGCCTGAGATGTGTGATTGCAGAAATGGATCAATACACATAAGAAACAAAGGCAGAATGATTTCATCAATGCAATAGAAGCAGAAAAGAAAAGTTAAAAATAATTAGGAGCTATCTAAGACCCCAATAATTCCTATAAATACTGGGACCAACTGCACTCCCTATCACATATAGGGTTAGAGTTTGAATGGTTTAATCCTAAATCTGAAAAACAAGTTGTGTCTGGAGAAACCCAGCCACTAATGTGTGCACAGAAAAATTATTTTAAATGGTTGTTACCCAGTTAAACAGTGTGAATTTTTTTTAACAAGACAATTGGAATTTTTAAACTTAAAATTATGCAACATTTCTGATGAAAATAGTTTTATATTATTACACATAAACCAGAATACAAGTGAAAATGCTTCAAAGGAAGTATTTATACTTTCAGGAGTTCTCAATTTTGCAAGAGGAAGAAAAGGATTTAATGTTGTGTTTGTTTGAGGGTTTCTTCTTAAATTAGATCTACTCTTTGATAAAATATGTTACTCTTCTTCTGTTTAAACTTGAAAAGATTAGAGAGAATTAAACACTGGTAGAGTATGTATTTGTTGTAATACTGCTTTATAAATGAGAATATATGGCTTTATGCAAATTTTCAGACATGTTTACATCCATTACTTCATTAAATCTTGAGAACAATACTGTGAGGCTAACAGAGGAAGTAACTGCTCAGTGGGGAGAAAAGTTTGCCAAGGTCTCAGTACGTGATCTTGTTACCACAGAGCTGATTTTGAAGCAAAGATACCTGACTTTCCAGTGCTTTCACTATGAGCTTTCACTGGGTACTGTGGAAAATAATGGGAAATAACTTATCAGAAGAAATTGAAAGTGTTCATAATATAAGTAAAGAAGAAACATTATTGAGCATAAAGTATTAAAATATGTGTTAAAATAACATTACTTTAAAATATTTCTTACATGAATATAACTACTAACTATAATCTTCACATCTGTTAAAAAATACAGGCTTGAAACAATAAATTAACTTCAATATTTTAATTATAGAGATTTTCTTTTTTGCAAGTTGCAAAAAAGTCTTATGAAATATGCCATAATATTCCTTATATTTTACTAATAACTAAAATAATTTTTGTTAATTATATTTTTTAAATACTGCTTAAATAAATGACATACAAATTTTAAGAACCAGTTGAATCCCATGTAATATACTTATAATTCATAAAATGTAAGAAAGTGTCTATATCTTTGTTTTGATTGCATTTCCAAAAGTTTTCATCACTTCATGTGTAACTCTTTTATATTATTAAGGAGCATCTGTCAATTGTAATCTAAGTTAAAGAAGTTGGAGTACATGTGGGCTGGGCACGGTGGCTCACGCCTGTAATCCCAGCAAGTTGGGAGGCCAAGGCAGTTGGATCACCTGAGGCCAGGAGTTCAAGACCAGCCTAACATGGAGAAACCCCGTCTCTACTAAAAATACAAAATTAGCTGGGTGTGGTGGCACATGCCTGTAATTTCAGTTACTTGGGAGGCTGAGGCAGGAGAATCACTTCAACCTGGGAGGCAGAGGTTGCGGTGAGCCGAGATCGCACCATTGCACTCCAGCCTGGGCAACAAGAGTGAAATTCTGTCTCAAAAAAAAAAAAAAAAAGAGATTGGAGTACATGGTACATGCTTTCTCTTTTGTTCCATTCCAAAGAAGTAGACTTAATTGCATTTGAGTGATAATTTGAAACCAGGCCGCCATAAATAACACTTTTTTTAGTTACATTATAATTTTCAAAATTCAGCTAAAACTGTCCAAGAGTATAAATGATAAATTCTCTGGTTTGTCAATTTTAGATAGAATTAGTAAGAGGACCCTGGTAAATTTTCAACAATCATTCTACATACAACATGGTATTCTTGGTATTGTGAAAAGTTTAAAGAATGATAAGACAGAGTCCTTGGCCTTAAAAGTTTACATTTTATGGGAGAATATAGGTGTTTAATTATATACATTGATATACTAAATAAATATAATGTGAATTAAACTATAGCTCTCCTATAATGTGTGTCATGATGATCTGCCCAGTGGATGGAAAAAATAATAAAGTTTATATTCAGAGAAATATTGTGGTTTTTCCCATTACTTTCAATGGTAATTACTTTTGCACCAACCTAACACCTAAGGTGTAAAGCATCTTTTATTTAATATTACATTACTGCCCTCCAACAGAAAAAAAAAACTTTTTTTTATCCAGGTGAAACCTGAAAAGCCACTTTCTAGTCCCTACTAGGGTGACTTGCAATTAGAAGGTATTTGATAAATATCTTATGAATCAAATAATGAGTATGCAAAAATGCACAACCTGCACATTGAAGAAACTAAACTGCTCCTACTGGCTGGAACCTGGGCTGTGCTTTAGATTTGCATCATATCATCAAGTCTTCACAACATCTCTGAAATTAGTGGTATTAATTCTATTGCATTGATGGAATAATTAGAGGTGCAAAAGCCTTGTTTCTTCACATTTTCACAGACAAGCTAGAATGAGAACCCAGACAATTCAGCCGTGAACGCTTATGCTCATTCTACTGAACTATTCAATGTTGTTATCACCTTTTTATTTAGATGTAGTTTTTAATTTAAATGTTATTCAGATATTTTCAAAACCTTTGATAACACCTATACTAAATGTCTTTTTATAGCTCTTGATAGAGATGTTTTAAAGAAAAGTAATTCAAGATTATTATCTTTCTGATTTTAAGAAGGAAAGAGAGGGAACTGTAGAGCCTAGGGGCTTTTTTTCTATTTGAGGTCAATCTTTTTTTTTTTCCTGTATTAAGGAAACACTTCTAGGAATGTGATTGTATTAGTGCGTTCTTACACTACTATGAAGAAATATCCAAGACTGAAAAATTTAGAAAAGAAAGAGGTTTAATTGATTCACAGTTCTACATGGCTGGGGAGGACTCAGGAAACTCACAATCATGGTGGAAGGGGAAGCAAACATATCCTTCTTCACATGGCAGCAGGAGAGAGAAGTGCCAGTAAGGGAAATGTCCTATGTTCATAAAACCATCTCAGATATGGTGAGAACTCACTATCATGAGAACAGCATGGGGAAACTGCCCCATGAGTCAATTACCTCCCACCAGGTCCCTCCCATGAATGTAGGGATTATAGGATTACAATTCAAGATGAGATTTGGATGGGAACTCAGAGCCAGACCATATCAGATATGTAACTTAGTTTAATGTTTTCTGTTTTTTTTTTTTTTTTTTTTTTTTTTTTTTTTTTTTTTAGATAGGATCTTGCTTTGTTGCCCAGGCTACAGTGTCATGGCTCACTGCATCCTTGAAATCCTGAGTTCAAGCGATCTTCTCATCTCAGCCTCCTAAGTAGCTGGGACTACAGGCATGCGACACCCCACCCAGTTATTTATTTATTTATTCGTAGGGACAAAGAGTCTCACTGTGTTGCCCAGGCTGGTGTGAAACTCCTGGCCTCGAGGAATCCTCAACCTCTAAAATTGGTGGGATTACAGGCATGAGCCACCACACCCAGCCTGATGTTTTTGCAATAAGAAATAGGCAAAAGATCTGAATATTGACATAGGTCTGACTTCTTTCTCTCTCTCCTGACTACCTGCCTGCCTTCATATTTTCCTGCATTCTCTTCCTTTCGTCTTTTCATTCAGTGTCTTTCAATCTTTTTCATCTGCTTTCTAACTTCCTAGCTTACTCTTTTCTTTACTTTCTTTTTCATGTCTTTCATCTCTTCCTCTCTCATTCTTTATCCCTGTCTCCTTCATTCTTTTTCCCTTTCTTTCTCCTCACGTTATTCTCGTTCCCTTTTTTTTGTTTCTTTGAGACAGAATCTCTCTGTGTTGCCCAGGCTCCAGTGCAGTGGCCTGATCTCGGCTCACTGCAAGCTCCGCCTCCCCGGTTCACACCATTCTCCTGCCTCAGCCTCCCGAGTAGCTGGGACTACAGGCGCCCACCACTACGCCCGGCTAATTTTTTTTTTTTTTTCAGTAGAGACGAGGTTTCACCATGTTAGCTAGGATGGTCTCGATCTCCTGACCTCGTGATCCACCCGTCTCGGCCTCCGAAAGTGCTGAGATTACAGGCGTGAGCCACGGCGCTCGGCCGTTATTCCCCTTCTTAAGTGAAAGCATCTTTTAAAAAAAATTCTATATACTAAAACTATTTTCCCAAGCTATTTGCTCCTCTGTGATTCTTATTGTTGCTTGGGTCAGTTTTCAAATGTGCCTGTGGTAGTTAATGGAAACAGCTGCATTCAAGAGAGAAGTTTCTGATGAGGCAGATACGAAAAAAACTTACCAGCAATCACTTTCTCAACTCTGGTTAAGCCAAAATTTGTTTTATGTTGCTGATTGTTCTATAGTAAAAACTGCCACCAAAGAACAATACTTTCCATTCTTAGCACACATTTAGAAATTATGTAAATTAAAAGAGGAGACAAGAATATTCTGATGCGCTTGAGTATATCTCTGTGTAATGACCACAGTTGTTCTATTTATCTCTTCGAACTGTCAGTATCAGAGGCTTCCAATGGAGAGCCCAGATTAAAAAGGCAAATGAATCATAAAGTTGCTCATCCTTTCTGCAGATGACTGTCTAGCGTTGTGCTTCAGCTTTATTTAAAGTATGCACGTCTGGTGAAAGCTAATATGAGACTTGGAAGGGATAATGACTAGGGAATGCATCCATTCATAATGGTAAGAGAGGCTTTAAGTGTTGAGGCTTTTAAATTGTATTTGGGATCTGACACATAGGATTATCTGTATTTGGATTTAGAGCTATCAAAATATCCATGAAAAAGGCACAGATAAAAGATAGTGACTTGAAATGTGAATACATTATTCAAGTCAAGAAGTAAATACTTTTTGTGTTGACATCAAATTTTATCTGTTGTAAATAAAAGTATATTTTTGATATTAGTTTAATCTTGACAAACTCCTATAATTAAATAGACACTAAACAGATAAATATGGTGAGAACTGTTCTGTGGCAGACAGTATTGACTGCCTACACAACAGCTAATCCACTTCTCTAATATTTCTTTCTTCTTTCAATGTCTGCATGCAAAGCCTGAGATGCTGCAGCCATCTTGTGATCATGAGGAGTCATCAATGACATATTTAAGGTGGCAGAGTGAAAAGAAAGAAAGCTCTAGGAACCTTGATGAGTGTTTACATTAACTCTGGAACTGTTTAATCTCTGAATTTTAGTTTGATGAGATCACAGGCTGAAAGACCCTCGTTAGAGATGATGCTTTTTTTTTCTAGTTTACTATGAATTTATTGTATTCTGTGATCCCAGAGTATAATTTTATTTTTATACCCTTTGCAGCAGAAGAGTAATGTAAGTGGTTAGATTTTTACTTAACTAGTGTAACAATGACTTTTGATGACCCATGTCATATCCCCTTGAATAAATGTCTTAGTCCTTTGTTGTTATGAAGAAAATCTTAGACCAATGCTAGCTTCTCTGAGTACTGGTAGAATGAAGACCCTTTAGCCTGCACCAGTGGCTTTCATAACACATTTTGTTTTCTTTTGAGACAGGATTTGGCTTTGTCACACAGGCCACAGTGCAGTGGTGCAATCTCAAATCACAGCAACCTTGGCCTCCTGGATTCAAGCCATCCTCCCACTTCAGCCTCCCAAATAACTGGGACTACAGGCACATGCCACCATGTCTGACTAATTTTTGTATTTTTTGTGAAGACAAAGTTTCACTATGTTGCCCAGGCCAGGCTCGAACTCCTGGGCTCAAGTGATTCTTCCCCCTCAGCATCCCAAAGTGCCGAGACTTTAGACATGGGCCATGATGCCTGGCCCCATAAAACATTTTAATATAAACTTTTCCTTTTTTTCTGGCTTGCCTTTACAGATTCTTCAATCCTAATTTCTAAGGGAACTTTTCAAACAATTTACCTGCACCAAGGTCCTTACATCAGGCTTTGTACTTCAGTAGACTCAAACTAATACACCTGCTGTCAAATATACCTAGTATCATAATTTCAGGAATTTCAATTGCATAATGTTCACAAAAACTAGAAACACCCACAAATAGTTAAACTAGAAAATACCTGATTATGCTGAGTTAGACTAGTTGATTGTAGATTGACTAATGTTAAGGTATACAAATTTCCACCCATCAGGTGATGGAGGATAGATAAGAATAGCATGGAAACCAGTGATAAAAAGCTGGTGCTTAGATAAAGATCACCATTAAAAGTAAAATTATATCCAAGATAACCAAATCTCCTTAAGTGTAGTTAATTGAAAACCTAAACTTCTTTGTAACGATTGGCTGGGTGCAGTGGCTCATGCCTGTAATCCCAGCCCTTTGGAAGACTTGAGATGGGAGGACCGCTTGAGCCCAGGAGTTCGAGACCAGTCTGGGAATCATAATAAAACTTTGTCTCTACAAAATATGAATTATTAGCTGTGCACAGCAGCACGCACCTGTGGTTCCAGCTACTCAGGAGGCTGAGGTGGGAGGATTGCTTGAGCATGGGCGGTTGAGCCTGCAATGAGCTGTGATTATGCTACTGCACTCCAGCCTGGGTGACAGAGCAGGATCCTGTCTCAAATAAATAAGTACATAAATAAAATAAAAGTTAAATTTAGTTTCAGTTTAAAAACTGTGATTTAGGAGTTTGAAAATGTTTCCTACACTCCGCTCACTGTAGTCTCACCAGCAACCTTCCCACTTACCAACGACCTCCCACACCATATAGACAATTTTCTGTGCAAAGTATGATATCCTGTTAGGTTAGTCTAATTAGCTGTCTTCAGAGAGTATGTATAATTACTATATAGTGACATTTAAAGATTCTCAAAAGCCAGAGACAAAATTTCAATGTGAAAGAGTTTAAATGATTGTATATTTTAAATGTACTTTTCTAGCCAATAATGGATGGACAAACAAGGTATGTTGTATAAAAACAAATGAATAGATATTAAGTTAAAGTATTACATATTTTAATGAACTCTTTTTTATAAATATATTTCAGATACTGAATGTATAAGAGACATGTAAGCAATTCCAAAGAAATCCCTGTGGTCTTAATGTACTTTTCTCCCTTATCGTAACTTTTAGTAGAATCATCAGTGCTGTACTATATGTACATTCTCTACTAAAGTTAAAGGCTTATTGGAGGCAGATATAATTTATCTTTGCTGCTCTCCTTGTACATTAACATAGTATTTTACATACACAGTTTATATTTTACTAGGCTACATATACAATCTTCTCAATTTCAGATTCATATTTCCAACTGTCTATTTTGCGTCTGACTTACTTGGATGTCTACAGGCAAGTCAAGCTATCCATGCCCATATCCAAACTCTTGATTTTGCCGTAAATTAAATGTGTTCTTCCTGTTGTCTGCTCATCTTAGTAAATGCAAATATCTCAGGTTGGTTGCTTAGGCTAAAGACTTGAGCCTTCATCCTTGACAACTCTGCTTTCTTCACAACGTATATCTAATCTATTTTAAAAAATGTAAAAATCTATTACCTTTACTTTCAAGATTAATCAAAAATTTGACCACTTCTAACCACCTCCACCCATAATATCTTATCCAAGACATCTTTGTATCTCATTGACTTACTGTAGTTTCCTCCTCACTGATCTCTTTATTCCCACTCTTTCTCCTGTACTGGGTGTTCTCAACTCAGGTGTCAGGACTTTCTGGCTCACAGGGTCACCACTTACATGGCCATTTATGGTCTGGGCTTCATTACCCCTTTACCTTATCTGTTGATAATTTCTCCTTGTTTACTCTGCTAAAGGGACATTGTGTTGGTGCTGTTCCTTGAACCTGTCAAGGATACTCCTGCTTCAGGGCTGTTAGTTTACTTGCCATTTCTTTTACTTCATATAGTCTCACTTTAAATAACTCATGGCTTATTCCCCATATTGTTATGCTAGGGGTGCTGTAACATAATACCACTGACTGGGTGGCTTAAGCAAGAGAAATTTGTTTACTCACAATTCTGGAGGCTAAAGTCTAAGACCAAGATGTCAGCAGGATGGGTTTCTCTGAAGCCTCACTCCTGGCTTGCATATGGCCACCTCCTCACTGTGTTCTCACAAGGCCTTTCCTCTGCTCATGCACACTCCTAGTATTTCTTCCTCTTCTTATAAGGACAACAGTATTAGTGGATTAGGACCTCGCCCTTATGACCTCTTTTAACCTTAATTATCTCTTTAAAATTCTCATTTTCACAGTGTCACATTGGGGTTAGTACATCAATCTGTGAATTTAGGGAGGACACAATTCAGTTTATGACATTTCTTTTTTCTTTTTATACCTTACTACTAGTCTTTGAAAACCGTACTCTCCTTAGGATCAAATTTTATGCCCCATCCCTTTTTTATTCTTGATATAAATTATTTCATCCAAGAATAATATATTTTTTGTTTATTGTCTGTCTTCCCCGTAAGATAGAAACTCCATGAGATAAAGAACTTTCTTTTTTTCTCAGTTTTTTTAAAAATTATTTTTAAATTTTAGATTCAGGCATCCATGTGCAGGTTAGTTTCATGGGTATATTGGATAATGCTGAGGTTTGGTCTTCTAATGATCTCATTGCCTAAGTTGCAAACATAGTTACTGATTAGTAGTTTTTCAACCCCTGCTCCCTCTGTCTCTCTCCTGTTTTGGAACCTTCAGTATCTCTCTTCATCTTTGTGTTTGCATGTACCCAGTGTTTAACTGCTACTTATAAGTGAGAACATGCTGTATTTGGTTTTCTGTTTGTGTGTTAATTCACTTAGGATAATGGCTTCCAGCTGCATCCATTTTGTTGCAAAGGACATGATTTCATTCCTTTTTATGACTGCATGGTATTCCATGGTGTATAGGTACCACATTTTCTTTAGACACTCCACAGTTGTATTGATTCCAATTCCTTTGCTGTTGCAAACAGTGCTGTGATTTTGTCGGAGTGGGAAGAAACCCTGGAGGGGTTATTTAATCCTGTTTCGTGGAGGAATAGCAGGTGTAGTGTTGTAAGGGCTGCAAAAATGAAGGGTAAGATAAAGTGAAGGGTGAATAATCATGTAAGAGTGGGACTGTCAATTGTGCACCCACCTCAGACTCATTGGGCAAGGTCGGTTCTGATATATGGGATGGCTGATAGGAGGTTTGTGATTACTGTGGTGCCTCAGAATGACATTTGGCCTCATGGAAGTATGTAGCCTATGAAGGCTGTTGCTATGGTTGTGAGTAAGAGAATAATGCCAATATTTCAGGTTTCTAGGAGGAGGAATGAGCCATAGTATAGGCCTCGGCCAATGAGTAGGAAAAGGCAGATGAAGAATATAGAGGTGCCGTTAGCGTGGAGATAACAGATGATTCAGCCGTAGTTTAAGTCTCGGATGATGTGGGCAATTGAGGAGAAGGGCATATTAATGCAGGTATCTTTTTCGTAGAACAATTTATTTTCCTTTGGGTATATACCCAGTAATGGGATTGCTGGGTTAAATGGTAATTCCATTTTTAGTTTTTTGAGAAATTTCCAAACAGCTTTCCATAGTGACTGAACTAATTTTCCTTCCCACAAACACTGTATAAGCATTCTCTTTTCTCTGCAACCTTGCCAGCATCTGTTACTTTTTGATTTTTTAATATAGCCATTCTGAATGGTATAGGTTGGCATCTCATTGTGGTTTTGATTTGTATCTCTTTACTTATTCATGATGTCGAACATTTTTTCACGCTTCTTGGCCACATGTATATCTTCTTTTGAAAGTGTCTGTTCATGTCTTTTGCCCATTTTCTAATGTGGCTATTTGTTTTTTTCTTGTTGATTTCATTAAGTTCCTTATAGATTTTGGATATTAGTTCTTTGACAGATGCATAGTTTGCAAATATTTTCTCCCATTCTGAAGATTGCTGGTTTACTCTGTTGATAGTTTATTTTGCTGTGCAGAAACTGTTTAGTCCAATTAGATCCCAGTTGTCAACATTTGTTTTGTTAAATTTCCTTTTGATAACTTAGTCATAAATTCTTTGCCAAGGCCAATGTCTAGAAGAGTATATCCTAGGTTTTCTTCTAGAATTCTTATAGGTGAGGTCTTACATTTAAGTCATAATCCATCATGAGTTAATTGTTATATATGGTGAGAAGCAGGGTTTCAGTTTCATTTATCTGCATATGGTTAGCCAGTTTTCTCAGCATCATTTATTGAATATGGTATTTTTTCAGCATTTTAAATTTTTTTTGGCTTTGTTGAAGATTGATTGGTTGTAGGCGTGGAGTTTTATTTCATGGATTTCCATTCTGTCCTTTTGGTCTGTGTGTCTATTTTTGTACCAGTGCTGATATAGTTTGGATGTTTGTCCCTCTACATCTCATGTTGAAATGTAATCCTCATTGTTGAAGGTAGGGCCTGGTGGGAGGTCTTAGCATCATGGGAGCAGGTCCCTAATGAATGGCTTGATTTCCTCTGTGGTAATGAGTCACACAAGATCTGTTTGTTTAAAAGCGGCTGACACTTCCTTCTTCTCTTTCTTGCTCCCTCTTATCATATGAGACACTGGTACCTCCTTTGCATTCTGCCATGTTTGTAAGCTTCCTTAAGCCCTCACCAGAAGCTGAGCAGATGCAGGTGTCATGCTTCCTTTACATTCTACAGAACTGTGAGCCAAATAAACCTCTTTTCTTTATAAATATTGCCCGGTGTCAGGTATTTCTTTATAGTATTCAAAATGTACTAGCACAAGGACTTTTTGGTTACTGTAGCCTTGTAATATAATCCCCCTACAAGGAAAACCAACAAGCCTTAACCAAGTGTGACCTAACCAACAATGCACAAAATGTCTGCAAAGAAGTGCAAGGTAGTCCTCATAAGACAAGCAAAGTTTTGCAAGTCATATTTGGAGTACAATCCACATCTCTGTCCAAACATATTTTTTGAGGATCTTAGCTTCCCAGCTGGCCATCTATTCACAAAGGTCCAAAAGTCTCATATGCCCTCACAGAGAGGAAACAGGAAATAAGAAGCAATTTTGAAAGAAACAAAGATAATAATTGACAAAAGCTTACATAAATTTCAAGCCAAAAGGGTTTCCTCACTGGGGATCAAACCCGGGCTGTGGCAGTGAAATCACAAAATTTTAACTAACATCACAAGGTAGAGTGCCTTTCATTGTTATTCTCTCAGGACATCCAAAGTAAACAGTTTGAGCTCACAAAGCGTTTTAACTTTGTTTCAGGTCAAATTTTACTCTTTAATTTAATCAAGAGAATTTTAAGGCTAGCCATCATACTATTATATGTCCTTTTTAAAAAATAGTTATCTCTTCCCATTGTTTTTAAGCATGTAAGCCACTGGAGTTCTTTATGGCAGCTCATCAGAGATTGTCCCCTTAGAACAAAGTTTCTCTATACTGTAAGGTTCTCTATCCCCTTAGAACTAAAGTTCTCTGTACTGTCGCCTTAAAAACAACAGTTCTCTATGCTGTCTCTTTAGAACAAATTTTCTCCCTTAGAGAAGTATGGTTCTCTATAAGTGCACCACCTTAACTTGAAGTCTCCTAAGTATCCATTGTGTGAACATCCTCACAAAACCTTATGGACCAGCTGAGTCCACTTGGATTGGGAAATCCCTCCAAACCTGGGGTTTACAGGGAAGACCCCTCTGGGGTCCAGATTGAGGGAACTAGGAAGGCTGGGAAGGTACCTCCTAAATCCAGGGCCAACAGAGGTATTCCCTTCAGGGTCCAGAATTGAGGGAATTGAGACAAGGTCTAGGAAGGAATTAGGAAGAAATGAAAAGAGTTGGAGAAAAATAACACTTCCAAAATTTTCAACTTAAAAGCAGGAGATCTTAGATTGGGGGGAAATTACCCAACTTCCTCCTCAATCCTGTCAGCTGAAAAATGATGAGGTTTGTAAATTTGGAAAGAAGAGCTTTATTTCTTGTAAAACGAAGTAGCCTGCAGTGTGGCCATTCTATAGGCTGGGGAGCAAAGCCTCTGGCAGGAAGCAAGAAAGAGTTTGTAATCCAGGATTTGAGAAGAGATTGAGAATTTTCTAAATTCTCTCAGCACATCAAGAACCAATTCTGGATTCAGGTCATAGGACTTACAAAATATAGAGAAGAAGCCTCCTCTGCCTATTACTCAGCCATGAGGCTAGCAACCTAAATGATAACATGAAAGAGCAAGGGATTAGAATCCCATACCAGAGAAAATGATTTGTGCTTCTTAAGTGGAGGGAACATTGAAGGCAAGGAGTTTTTCTCCTTATCCAACAAAGAACTCTAGCAGATAACATCCTCGCATCAAGGAGGCTAGTGGTGAGTCATCTTTTAATGTAAACTTTCAGCATTGTTAAGCATTGTTCAGCATTGTTAAGTCAAAAGAGAAACTGAGTTTACCTTGCCCCCATTCCTATATAGTGTGGATGCGTCTGTTTTCTTCTAGAAGTGTGATGTGGTTTGACTGTGTCTCCACCCCCAATCTCATGTAGTGGGAGAGATCTGGTGGGAGGTAATTGAATCATGGGGGCAAGTTTTTTCTGTGCTGTTCTCATGATAGTGAATAATCCTCAGAAGATCTGATGGTTTTGTAAAGGGCAGTTGCCCTGTACACACCCTCTTGTCTTCCACCATATAAGACATGCCTTTGCTCCTCCTTTGCCTTCCGCCATGATTGTGAGGCCTCCCAAGCCATGTGGAACTGAGTCCATTAAACCTCTTCTTCTTTATAAATTACCCACTCTTGGGTATTTTTTTAAAAGCAGTATGAAAATGGACTAATGCAGTAAATTGGTACTGGTAGATTGGGGTACTGCTGTTAAAATACCCAAAAATGTTGAAGTAACTTTGGAACTGGGTAACAGGCAGAGGTTGGAATCCTTTGGACAGCCCAGAAGAAGACAGGAAAATGTGGGAAAGTTTGGAACTTGAACTTCCTGGAGTTGTGGAGGGCTCAGAAGACAGGAAGATGTGGGAAAGTTTGGAACTTCCTAGAGACTTGTTGAATGGCTTTGGCCAAAATGCTGATAGTGATACGGACAATGGATTGCAGGCTCAGGTGGTTTCAGAAGATGGAGATGAAGAACTTGTTTGGAACCGGAGTAAAGGTTACTCTTGCTATGCAAAGTGACTGGAAGCATTTTTTCCCTGCCCTAGAGATCTGTGGAATATTGAACTTCAGAGAGATGATTTAGGGTACGTGGTGGAGGAAATTTCTAAGCAGAAAATTGTTAAGAAGTGATTTGGGTGCTATTAAAAACATTCAGTTTTGTTCATTCACAAAGATACGGTTTAGAATTGGAAGTTATGTTTAAAAGGGAAGCAGAGCATAAAAGTTTGGGAAATTTGCAGCCTGATGATGTGATAGAAAAGAAAAACCCATTTTGTGAGGAGAAATTCAAGCTGGCTGTAGAAATTTGCATAAGTAATGAGAAGCCAAATGTTAATCACCAAGACAATGGGGAAAATGTCTCCAGGACATATCAGAGACTTTCACAGCAGCTCCTCCCACCATAGGCCCAGAGGTCTGGTGGAGCAGGGAATGGTCTTCTGAGCCTGTTCCAGGGTCTCCCTGATATGTGCAGACTTGGGACTTGATGCCCTGCATCCTACTTGCTTCAGCTGCAGCCATGTCTAAGAGGGGCCAAGGTATAGCTTGGGCCATTGCTTCAGAGGGTGCAAGCCCCAGCCTTGGCGGCTTACATGTGGTGTTGGGCCTGTGAGTGCACTGAAGTCAAGAATTGAGGTTTGAGAACCTCCACTTAGATTTCAGAGGTTGTATGGAAATGCCTGTATGTCCAGGAAGAAGTTTACTGTAGAGACAAGGCCCTCTTGGAGAACCTCTGCTAGGGCAATGTGAAAAGGAAATGTTGGGTTGGTGCCCCCACACAGAGTCCCCACTGGGGTACTTCCTCATGAAGCTGTGAGAAGAGGGCCACCATCCTCCAGACCCCAGAATAGTATATCTATTAGGAAATTTTACCATCTGCCTGGAAAAGCCACAGATACTCAACGCTAGCCTGTGAAACCAGCTAGGAGGGCTGTACCCTGAAAAGCCACAAAGGCAGAGCTGCCCAAGTCCTTAGGAATCCACCTCTTGCATCAGCATGACCAGGATGTGAAACATGGAGTCAAAGGAGATTATTTTGGAACTTTAAAGTTTAATGACTGTCCTTTTGCATTTTGGACTTGCATGGGTCCTGAAGCTCCTTCGTTTTGGCCAATTTCTCCCATTTGGAATAGGTGTATTTATCCAACTCCTGTACCCCCCATTGAATTTAGGAAGTAACTAACTTGCTTTTGATGTTACAGGTTCATAGGTGGAAGGGATTGGCCTTGTCTCAGATTAGACTTTGGACTGTAGACTTTTGAGTTAATGCTGAAATGAGATAAGACTTTAGGGGTACTGTTGGGAAGGTATGATTGGTTTTGAGTTGTGAGGACCTGAGATCTGGGAGGGGTCAGGGGTGGAATGATATGGTTTGTCTGTGTCACCACCAAAATCTCATTTTGAATTGTAGCTCCTATAATCCCCATATGTCATGGGAGGGACCCAGTGGGAGGCAATTAAATCATGGGGGTGGGTTTTTCCTGTGCTTGTGAGAGTGAATAAGCTTCACAAGATCTGATGGTTTTATAAAAGAGAGTTCCCCTGCACACACACACTCTTGACTGCCACCATGTAAGATGTGCCTTTGCTCCTCCTATGCCTTCCACCATGAGTGTGAGGCTTCCTCAGCCATGTGGAACTGTGAGTCCATTAAACCTCTTTTTCTTTATAATTTTCCAGTGTTGGGTATTTCTTCATAGCTGTGTGAAAATGGACTAATGCCACCAGGCGTGGTGGTTCACACCTGTAATCCCAACACTTTGGGAGGCTGAGGTGGGTGGATCACGAGATCAGGAGTTCAAGACCAACCTGGCCAAGATGGTGAAACCCTGTCTATACTAAAAATACAAAAATTAGCCTGGTGTGGTGGTGGGTGCCTGTAATACCAGCTAATTGGGAGGCTGAGGCAGAGAACTGCTTGAACCCGGGAGGCAGAGGTTGCAGTGAGCCGAGATCACACCACTGCACTCCAGCCTGGGTGACAGAGTGAGACTTCATCTCCAAAAAAAAAAAAAAAAAAAAAGGACTAATACTGAGTGACAGTAGCATGGGAGTTAGCTGAATGTCTCTAGATTCAGACTTGGACAAAGAGTAGGATCACAAGAGATCACGGGAGGGCCAAAAGGCTTGAAGAATAGTCAGCCTGGACTGGAAATATGCACACCACTGCCAGACCTAGAGCCAAGGGAGAGCAGTAGAAAGAGCTTATATGGAGTCCTGTCAGCAGAGATGCCTACCCTCACCAAACTGATAGAAACAAAATTACAAGTTACATCAGTAATGAATAGCAACAAGTACCCAGGGATCACCAGTCACACTCCAGGAGTCATTAGCCTACACAATGGCAGACCACACCTAAAGCAGTTTTGAGTCCCTCTTCATCTGATTGCATGTGCATAATAAGCCCCCTTATACCAGCAGATACTATCCTGAAGTGAAGAAGGGACAAAGGAAGAGATCTGAAAATTTGTCTATTTATCCCAATGAAACAAATCTCAAAGTGTTTGCTCAAAATATGAAATGTAACTGAAATAACTAGGTCCAACCCCCACACAGATTAGCTTTGATATTTTTCCTTCTTCCTATCCAATACTGGCATGAGAGGCAGGAGTTACCTCGGAGGACAGTATATCATTTTTTGGGATTAAATAACTATTTTTCTGCAAACTTCAATGTATCATGCATAATTTTCTAATTTCAGAACACTAGACATCTCATTTAAAGCTATATATCATATATTTACTTTAAAGTATATGCATATTTAAACTTGTCCAGACTCAGCCTTGTATTAAATTTACTCTTGGTTCTGTCAGCTTATAAACTTGACATTGATCTGATTTGATTATATTTAGATAGATGATATCAGCTCTAATATTGAGGAAGTAGACAATGCAAAGTAATTAGTCACAAAGCTCTTTTGTAAGCCTCCAATATAATGAACTCTGGGCAAATTAGCTTGTAAGCATAATATCTCCCATTTTAATTTGATTTCTGAGCTCCAGAATTAGGAAGGCCATCAGTAAGATCCGTTGTTATTCTGCCCAATATAATTAGAGGGTCAGCAATTTGATCTTGCCTTGATGACAAAACAGTTATCTATGGCATCCCCTTTCCCATTTAGGAAAAATAAAAGCCTGTGCTTACTCAGGTTTCTTTTCTAATTAAGTAGAGTGAGTCCTGGTTTCACAGGGATAGAACGAGCAAAGCATAAATGTGAGTACTGAAGTTCAGTGTGAGTATAAAGAATATCCGAGGCAGGAGGAATCACAACCGTAGCAATCGAGATTTTCCTGCTCTCAAGTTATTACCCTTTGTTCTCTGTATACGCTGTCGGGCTTTTATCTCCAGCCGGTGTGGCTGCTGCTCTTT
Organism: Rhinopithecus bieti; assembly: GCF_001698545.2. Classification (NCBI taxonomy): domain Eukaryota; kingdom Metazoa; phylum Chordata; class Mammalia; order Primates; family Cercopithecidae; genus Rhinopithecus; species Rhinopithecus bieti. The sequence goes on from NW_016803198.1 coordinate 2,285,100, forward strand.
CCTCCCATATGGCCTGTGTTTGCACTCTGAACTCCCCAGCTCTCTTGGTATCTGTCTGGCTATTTCACAATTTTCCAATCCCTCAGTTGCCCTCAGTTGCCAAGTTGGGAGTTTCTCAATGGAACTTTTCTAGAAAATCTTAAACAAAACAAAAAATTAATGTAAAAGATTATAGCAATTTATAAACAGAGTTTTGGAGCACAGAATTCTTAACCTAAAGCAGATTGAAGTTCAATCAAGCTCTGTTTCCATGGTACAATTTGCCAAGTACATGAATCACTATTTTCTCTTTTGTTCTTAACCTTATGTGCCTCAGTTACAGGACAATCCCTTCTTCAAAATAAAGTCATCTTATACCTTTTTTAGAACAGATGAATTTATCAGTTCTAACCAGTTCGAAACCAATTTATTAGAATCAAAGTTCGGAGTGTTGGAAAAACAGAAGTGCAGATGTTTGTTGTGGCTTGTTGTGGCAAATTTAGCTGTGTGACTTTGAGCAAATTGCTTAATCTTGCTGATGTGTTTTAATCTATATAATGGGAATCACCATAACAACTTCATAAAATAGTTCTGAGGAATAGTAAAATAATAAAATAGGGTAAGCATTAGTATGGTGCCTAACAACTAATACTATTTCAACAAATGATAACTGTTTTGATTATTTTTAGTGTTATTCTTAATCTTCTGCACAATAAATTCTCTTCAGGATTTTGATTTTTTCTAAAGATCGTCTGATGCATATTTACAGCTATAACTCAGGCTGGGCATGGTGGCTCATGTCTGTAATCCCAGCACTTTGGGAGGCCGAGGTGGGTGGATCACGAGGTCAAAAGATCGATACCATCCTGGCCATCATAGTGAAATCCCATCTCTACTAAAAATACAAAAATTAGCTGGGCATTAGTTAATGCCTGTAGTCCCAGCTAACTCAGGAAACTGTGGTGTGAGAATCACTTGAATCTGGGAGGCAGAGGTTGCAGTGAGCCAAGATTGTGCCACTGCACTCTAGCCTGGCAACAGAGTGAGACTCCATCTCCAAATGAACAAAACAAAAAACCAGTTTCACTATTGTTTTAGATAAATATGTATGTCTAGTAAGCCCTCTAATGGCCGTGTGTCCTTCTGGGTCACTAGGTTACTAGAAAGACTCACTGGTCTTACCAACTGATCAATACGTCTCTTATTTACACATTGCATTGGCCCTCCGATAAAATTTCTTCTTTGAACACTCAGAATGGAGTACAAAATGATTAGTCATCTTTTTATTTACTAAGTTTTCTGACCCTGAGATGATTTTTAAAGTAGTTGAAAATTATTTGACGCTCCTTTCATTGAGAGATAAGCTTTATGTCTTTTCCTTTTTAATCTGTACAGACTTGTTTTTGCTTCTATCCATAGAGTATAACAAAAAACTCTTTGTGACTTCTGAGGCTAGCAGATATAAAGCCATGCAGCTTTTATTCTGTCTCATGGTGCCCTGAGCTTCCATAATGGAATTTCAACTACTGTGAGGCAGCCATGCTGTGGGGAAGCCCAAACCATATACAAAGACCATTATAGATTTAGAAGACTGTCTTAGGTAAGCTCAGCCTAGGAATCATCCCAGCCTAGGTGTCAGATCTGTGAATGAGTCAGCCTCCAGATGAGTTAAGGGTCCAGCCATTCAGTCATATCCAGCTATTTGAGTCTTCTCAGCTGAGTCTCCAGTCAATGGAGAACAAAGTCAAGCCATAATCCTGTGCCTTGTCCAAATTCCTGAACTACAGAATCTGTGAATGTAATACAATGGTTGCTATTTTGTGCCACTAAGTAATGAGTAGTTTGTTATGCAGTAATTTATATCTAGAATAATCTTAGAATTTAAGCAGATCCTGGGGTTAGAGACATAGTTGAGTAGCTTTTAGGTAAGGATTTTTCAAAGAAATCTATTCAGATGGAGCAAAGGAGGGCTAGTAGTGAACAGTGAGGCCAAATGAACTGCTTCACAGGAACTTGGTGTATTAGTCTGTCCTCATATTGCTATAAAGAACTACCTGAGATTGGGTAATTTATGAAGAAAAGAGGTTTAATTGACTCACAGTTCTGCAGGTTGTGCAGTAAGCATGACTGAGGAGGCCTCAGGATATTTACAATCACGTTGAAAATTGAAGGGGAAGCAAGCAAATATTCACATGGCCAGAAGGTGAGAGAGCAAATGGGGGAGTGCTACACACTTTTAAACAACCAGATCTCATGAGAACTCAGTCACTATCATGAGAATAGCAAGGGAGAAATCTTCCCCCCATGATCCAATCACCTCCCACCAGGTCCCTCCCCCAACATTGGGGATTATAATTCAACATGAGATTTGAATGGGGACACAGAGCCAAACCGTATTATTCCTCCCATGACCCCTCCCAAATCTCATGTCCTTCTCACATTTCAAAATCAATCATGCCTTTCCAACAGTTCCTCAAAGTCTACAGTCCCCCCAAAGTCTTAACTTATTCCAACATCAACTGAAAAATCTAAGTCCAAAGTCTCCTCTGAGGCAAGGCAAGCCCTTTCTTCCTATGAGATTGCAAAATAAAAAAAAAAAAATTAGTTACTTCCACGATACAATGAGGGTTCAGGCATTGGAATATGATCCTATTCCACAAGGGAGCAATTGGCCAAAAAGAAGGGGCTAAGCCCCATTTACGTCTGAAACCCAACAGGGCAGTTATTAAATCTTAAAGCTCCAAAATAACTCCATGTCTTACATGATACCATGCTGTTTTGGTAACTCTAGCCTTGTAGTATAGTTTGAAGCCAGGGAGCGTGAAGCCTCCAGCTTTGTTCTTTTTGCTTAGGATTATCTTGGCTGTGTGTGCTCTTTTTTGGTTCCATGTGAAATTTAAAGTA
>NW_016803198.1:2289646-2300567 GCF_001698545.2 Rhinopithecus bieti
AATGAGTTAGGGAGGAGTCCCTCTTTTTCTATTGTTTGGAATAGTTTCAGAAGAAATGGTACCACCTCCTCTTTGTACCTCTGGTAGAATTCAGCTGGGAATCCATCTGGTCCTGGGGTTTTTGTTGTTGTTTTTTGGTAGGCTACTAATTACTGCCTCAATTTCAGACCTGTTATTGATCTATTCAGGGATTCAGCTTCTTCCTGGTTTAGTCTTGGGAGGGTGTGTGGGTCTAGGAATTCAGCCGTTTTTTTCTAGATTTTCTAGTTTATTTGCATGGAGGTGTTTACAGTATTCTCTGATGGTATTTTTATTTCTGTGGGATCAATGGTGATATCCCCTTTATCATTTTTTTAATTGAGTCCATTTGATTCTTCTCTCTGTTTTTCTTTGTCTAGCTAGTGGTCTATTTTGTTATTTTTTTCAAAGAACTAGCTCCTGAATGTATTGATTTTTGAAGGGTTCTTCAGACCTCTATCTCCTTCAGTTCTGCTCTGATCTCAGTTATTTCTTGTCTTCTGCTAGCTTTTGAATTTGTTTGCTCTTGCTTCTCTAGTCCTTTTAATTGTGGTATCAGGGTGTTGATTTTAGATCTTTCCAGCTTTCTGATGGGCATTTAGTGCTATAAATTTCCCTCTTAACACTGCTTTAGCTGTTTCCTATAGATTCTGGTACATTGTCTATGTGTTCTCATTGGTTTCAAAGAACTTCTTGATTTCTGCCTTAATTTCATTATTTATGCAGGAGTCCTTCAGGAGCAGGTTGTTTAATTTCCATGTAGTTGTGTGGTTCCAAGTGAGTTTCTTAATCTTGAGTTCTAATTTGATTGCACTGTGGTCTGAGAGACAGTTTGTTATGATTTCTGTTCTTTTGCATTTGATGAATGTTTTATTTCCAATTATGTGGTCAATTTTTAAAAAGTGCCATGTGGCACTGAGAAGAATGTATGTTCTATTGACTTGGGGTGGAGAGTTATGTAGATGTCTATTAGGTCCACTTGATCCAGAGCTGAGTTCAAGTCCTGAATATACTTGTTAATTTTCTGTCTCACTGATCTGTCAAATATTGACAATGGGGTGTTAAAATCTCCCACTATTATTGTGTGGGAGTCTAAGTATATTTGTAGGTCTCTGAGAACTTGTTTCATGAATCTGGGTGCTCCTATATTGGGCAGATAAATATTTCAGATAGTTAGCTTTTCTTATTGTATTGATCCCTTTACCATTATGTAATGCCCTTTTTTGTCTTTTTTGATCTTCATTGGTTTAATGTCTGTTTTATCAGAGATTAGGATTTCAACCCCTGCTTTTTTTTTTTCTTTGTTTGCTTGGTAAATATTCCTCTTTCCATTTGTTCCTTTATTTTGAGCCTATGTGTGTCTTTGCACATGAGATGAGTCTCCTGAATACAGCACACCGATGGGTCTTGACTCTTTATCCAATTTGCCAGGCTGTGTTTTTAATTAGGGCATTTATTCCCTTTACATTTAAAGTTAATTGCTATGTGTGAATTTGATCCTGTCATCATGATGCTAGCTTGTTACTTTGCACATTAGTTGATGCAGTTTCTTCATAGCATCATTGGTCTTTATATTTTGGTGTATTTTTGCAGTGGCTGGTACCAATTTTTCCTTTCCATATGTAGNACATTTAAAGTTAATTGCTATGTGTGAATTTGATCCTGTCATCATGATGCTAGCTTGTTACTTTGCACATTAGTTGATGCAGTTTCTTCATAGCATCATTGGTCTTTATATTTTGGTGTATTTTGCAGTGGCTGGTACCAATTTTTCCTTTCCATATGTAGTGCTTCCTTCAGGAGCTCTTGCAAGGGAAGCCTGGTGGTGACAAAAATCCCTCAGCATTTGCTTGTCTGGAAAGGATTTTATTTCTCCTTCACTTATGAAGCCTAGTTTGGCTGGATATGACATTCTGGGTTGAAAATTCTTTTCTATAAGAATGTTGAGTATTGTCCCCCAGTCTCTCCTGGCCTGAAGGGTTTCTACCGAGATGTCTGCTGTTAGTGCAATGGGCTTCCCTGTGTAGGTGGCTTGACCTTTCTCTCTGGTTGCCCTTAACATTTTTTCCTTCATTTAAACCTTGGAAAATCTGATGTTTATGTGTGCTGGGGTTGATTTTCTCATTGAGTATCTTAGTGACATTCTCTGTATTTTCTATATTTGAATGTTGTCCTGTCTTTCTGGGTTGGGAAAGTTCTCCTGGATAATATCCTGAAGTGTGTTTTCCAACTTGCTTCCAGTCTCCCTGTTACTGTCAGGTACACCAATCAATCATAGGTTTGGTTTTTTTTTACATATACATATTTACATATACATAGTATATACATATTTCTTGGAGGCTTTGTTCAATCCTTTTCATTGTTTTCCCTAATCTTGTCTGCGTACCTTATTTCAGCAAGGTAGTCTTTAATTTCTGATATCCTTTCTTTTGTTTGATTGATTCAGCTATTGATACTTGTGTATGCTTCATGAAGTTCTTGTGCTGTGTTTTTCAGCCCCATCAGGTCATTTATGTTCCTCTCTAAACTGATTATTCTACTTAGCAGTTCCTGTAACCTTTTACCAAGTTCTCAGTTTCCTTGCATTGGATTACAACATGCTCCTTTAGCTCAGAGGAGTTTGTTATTACCCACCTCCTGAGGCCTACTTCTGTCAATTCATCAATCTCATGCTCCATTCAGTTTTGTGCCCTTGCTGGATAGGAGTTGCGATTATTTGGAGGAGAAGAGGCATCCTTGCTTTTGGAATTTTCAGTGTTTTCCCACTGTTTTTTCCTCATCTTTGTGAATTTATCTACCTTTGAACTTTGAGGCTGATGAACTTTGGATGGGGTATTTGTGGGGGGTCTTTTTTGTTGATGTTGTTGTTGTTGCTTTCTGTTTGTTTGTTTTTCTTCTAACATGAAGGCCCCTCTTCTGCAGGTCTGCTGCAGTTTGCTGGAGATCCGTTCCAGACCCTGTTCACCTGGGTATCACCAGTGGAGGCTGTAGAATAGCAAAGAGTGCTGCCTGCCCCTTCCTCTGGGAGCTTCATCCCAGAGGGGCACCAGCCTGATTCAAACTGGAGCTCTCTTGTATGAAGTGTCTGTCGACATCTGTTGGGAGGTCTCTCCCAGTCAAGAGGCACAGGGGTCTGGGGACACACTTGAGGAGGCAGTCTGTCCCTTAGCAGACCTGGTACACAGTGCTGGAAGAATCCCCCTTGTCAGGGTCTGCCACCATGTTCAGAACCAGCAGGCAGGAAAGTTTAAGTCTGCTGAAGCTGCGACCATAGCTGCCCCTCCCACCAGGTGCTCTGTCCCAGGTTGATGAGAGTTTTATCTGTAAGGCCCTGACTAGGACTGCTGCATTTCCTGTATAAATGCCCTGCCAAGTAAGGAGGAATCTAGAGAAGCAATCTGGCCACAGCCACTTTGCTGTGCTGTGGTGATTTCCACCCAGTCCAAACCTCCCAGTCTCCTTAGCATTATCAGGGGAAAACTGCCTACTAAAGCCTCAGTAATGGGGGATGCTCCTACTCTCACCAATCTTGATTGTCCCAGATCACCTCCAGACTGCTGTACTGAGAGTGAGAATTTCAAGCCAGTGGTTCTTAGCTTGCTGGGCTCCATGGGAGTGAGACCCTCTGAGTGAAACTGCTGGCTCCCTGGCCCTTTTCCAGGCGAGTGGAGAGTTCTCCTGTCTTGCTGGAGTTCCAGGCACCACTGGAGTCTGAGAAAACTCCTGCAGCTAGCTCCGTGCCTGCCCAAACAGCTGCCCAGTTTTGTGCTTGAAACCCAGAGCCCTGGTGGTGTAGACTCATGAGGGAATCTCCTTATCTGCACATTGCAAAAATATGTGGGAAAAGTGTAGTACCTAGGACAGGTAGCACAGTCCCTCACTGCTTGCCTTGGCTGGGGGAGGGATGTCCCCTGGCTCCTTGCACTTCCCAGGTGAAGCGACGCCCCACCATGCTTCTGCTTGTTCTCCATGGGTTGCTCCAACTGCCTAATGAGTCCCATTGAGATGAACCGGGCACCTCAGTTGGAAATGCAGAAATCACCCACCTTCTGCATTAGTCTCACTGGGAGCTGCAGAACGGAGCTGTTTCTGTTCTCTTCTTTACTCCTGAAGAACAGCTTTGCCCAGTGTAGTATCTTGGGTGCCGCTTTTTTTTTTTTTTTTTTTTCATTCAGCCCTTTGAATATATCATTTTATTCTCTGCTGGCTTTCAAGGTTTCTGCTAATAAATACACTGATAACCATATAAAGACTGCCTTGTATGTGATGAGTCTCTTTTCTATTACTGCTTTCAAGATTTCCTCTTTGTCTTTGACTTTGGACAATTTGATTATGTGTCTCTGAGTATTCTTCTATTGGTTGATCTTCCTTGGGATTCTCTGAGCTTCTTGAATTCCTTCTAATATTTGGAAAGTTTTCAGCCAGTGTTTATTTAAATAAGCTTTCTGTTTCTTCTTCTCTCTTCTTTTACTAGAATACTCATAATGCCTGTATTTGCATGCATGGTGGTGTTTCATATGTCCTCAACCCTTTCTTTACTCTTTTTCATCCTTTCCCTCTTTTTTGTTCCTCGAATTATTTAGTTTCAAATGACCTGTCTTTGAGATCACTAATTCTTTCTTTTGTATATTTAAGGTTGTTCTTGAAGGTTTGTATTGAATTTTTTCATTTCTGCCATTTTCTTCTTCAGCTCCAGAATTTCTATTTGATTTTTTAAAATTATTTTTATTTATTTATTAAATTTTCATTTGGTTCATGCGTTGTTTTCCTAATTTTTGTTAATTGTTCTCTTGCATCTCATTGAGCTTCAAGATGGTTATCTTGAATTTCTTTTTGAGAAATTCATAGATCTCTATCGCTTAGGAGTTGATTGCTGGAGTATTAGTTTCCTTTGGTAGTATCATGATGGCCTGATACTTTGTTATCTGTAAAACTCGCATTGGTATTATTTGTGTATATGAAAGACATTTACATATGTCTTTCTGCAAACATGTATCTGCAAACATTTCTTCCCATCTTTATGGACTGGTTTTGGTTGGTAAAGACCTTCTTCTGTTAGGTACCCAAGTTGTGATTGTGTTCGCAGTTGCAGTGGAGTGGGGTTGAAGCTGGGTCACATGGTTGCTGCTGGGTCCTCAGTGGGATCTGATGGTGGCAGGCCTATTACCAAGGTCTCAAGTGAACATTGTTCCTGTCTAATCCCTAAGTAGATTGAATTACCTTCAGTAAGTTGGTCAGTAGGGCATTCAGTGGGATAAGTGTCAACTTCAGGGTCCACAAATGACATTTCTATTACCAGGTGCATGAACAGGTACCGCTTCCTCTATATCCCTGAAAGAACTCCCATTGGGTTATTGTGTGGGTTTCTGGGTGGGTATTACTAGCCCCAGATTGCAGATGAGAGGGGCTAGAACTGAGTCAAAAGCTGGCTTCAGCCACAGCTTATATTTGGATCTGCAGACTTCCTCTGGGTGCATGGACTAGCGTATTTCTCTCTGGGCGTCTGGGCCAGGAAAACTTGTCTCAGACCACAGATGAGAGGAGCTGGAGCTAAGTTATCCAACTGTTTCATGATCTACTGTGGGACTAAGGTTGTTGGGAGTGTGTGCAGGGATACAGATTGGCATATCTCCCTTCAGGTCCCTGATGTGCAGAACTACTCTCAGAGGGCAGCTGAGAAAGCCCATGGTTGAATAACAGAAATGTTTCACCATCTGCTGGGATCAAGGTCAGCAAATCTGTTTCAGCAGCACAGACAAGTGTATCTCTCAGAAGGTCCTTTGTGTACAGAACTACTAAGTGAGGCTGGAGCCAAGTTACTGAACCATTTCGGGGTTCTCCGCAGTCAGGACTGAGATAGGCAGGCGTGACATTTGAGGCACAAGTGGGCCTGACTTATTTTGGGTCTCTTAGTAGATAGTTCTGTTAGTAGGGCCAATGCCAAATGTGACTATAGCAAAATCCACAGGGGAACAGGGCCATTTTTGGGTCTGGAGCCAGGACTGTGATTGGCATGCATGCCACCTGGGTAATGGTATGCTCTATTAAAATGGACCTTCTAGGTCTTGGGCTTCATCAGAGTTTCACAACCTTATACCTGAATCCCAAATCTCCTATAAAGATTTTTTTTTGTCATGGATGGCTGAAAATCATTGTTGCTGTGGAGAGATACATGGAGAGATCTCCTATTCTGCCATCTAGCTGACATCACTGTTCCCAGAAAGATTTTTATTGAACTTCGTTGTTTAATTCATAGTCTTCTATAGATACTTTTGAAACCAGAATTCTGCATAAGGGCTTATAAACTTGCAAACTCTTCACTTGTATGTGTCCGTGCTATCTGTTTAGCCTAAATTTGAAAACCTAGGGTTGGGAGTCAGTATGAGTGCTAGAATTATTATTAACATCTAAACAAAGGTCTGAGAACATTTCATAAACTGTTTGAAGAAGGTTTTTTCTCACATCCAAAATGAAGGAAAGATAAAAGCTAAAACTCATTGGATTATCAGGCCTTGAAGCTTTCTTGTCTCACAAAAGTAAGGAACTTGGTTCCTGATTCTGGCAGTTTTCAGAAGAAAGTTCATAGGTAACATTTTGAAGTATTGTTACAGACAATATTTGTATTTGATGGTTGCATCAAAACATAATTTCTGAGTACATATCTGACGTGCTACAGAACATCAGCCCCATGGTGTTTTGGGTTCTTTTTGTTGCATAAGTATATAAAAGAAGGCATAGAATTCATCTTACTATATGCCTGTATTACTTTCTTAGGGTCTGGCATTAGAAAATTCTACAAACTAGGTGACATAAAACATCAGAAATTTATTGTTTCACAGTTGTGGAGGCTAGAAGTAAAGAAGTCAAGGTGTTGACAGGGGTGTGCTGTCACTAAAACAGGTAAGGGGAAATAGTTTTTTGCTTATTCCTAGCTGCTGATGGTTTTCCAGCAATCCTTGGCATTTCTTGGCTTGGCTTACAGCTACCAGTCTCGGCCTCCATTGTCATATAACACTCTCCTCTTGTGCGTCTGTGTCTCTGTGTCTCTTCTTCTCTTATTATAGAGACAATAGTTATATTGCATTGGAGACCTTCCTTACTCCCATATTACCTCATCTCAACATAGCTTCAATAAACTGTTACAAAATAAGAGCACATTCTCCAGTACTAGATGTTAGGACTTCAAGAGAACTTTTCAGAGACACAATTGAACCAATAATAGTCCCTTAAACATAATTTTAAATTTCATCTTTAGCATTCAATTTTAAGTCACATTTCCTTCACATTTCCCAAATTGAAATGGTTAGAAGAAATTATAGATATGTACATTCATGTGCTGCCTAGTATTTCCAGCAGATACAATGCTTTTAACACCTAGGTATCTCAGAAGCTCTTTTCTAGCATTCCTCCTAATTTATATAAATTTTTGTCTTTCTCTGTCCTTCATAAAAGGACAAACAATGCAAGAATACATTCCCAAATTATTGAATTTATCTGCAAATTGCTTCCAGGTGCTCCTATCACTTTCTCTCCATCTTCAAACTAAAGGAAAACAAAATTCAATGCCACTGAAGAGCAAAATCATAAGGATTCAAATGTTTTGTGTTTTTTCTCATTATCTGTCTGATGTATTGCTTGTTTATAATTCTCCAGTTTATATTTACTTATGCTTACCAGTTTATACCAATAGTTTAGTGTAAAACTCTTGTTCATTTTTAAATTTTTCAGTCAACAACATACTACATGGATCACAATATGCACTAAATAAGTGCTGATCAACTTCACCAAGGAATTACCAAGTATTTAAATTAACTTCAGGGTACCTAAAGTACCACATGACTGTAAGGATATATCAGTAAAGAACAGATCATAAGCATTTGTCATAAATACATACAAGAAGCAGTTGAAAATCAGAGGGCTTCTGCTTATATTCTATTTTCTTATTGTACATGTAGATGGTAATTCTAAGAAGTATGAAACTTACTTTTTTCATAAAATCAATATATGATGTTTAATTTACTTGACATTCCCTCACCTCATTCATTTTAAGAAATGGAAAGATAAATTTGACAGCAGCTAAAGCATCATCTGGACACATAAAGCAAATTGTTTCTTTTCCTGGTGTTCCACATTTCATGAGATCACAACAAGAACAAAGACAAAAATAAACTGGCTAGAAATAAATCCATATAACTCCAATGTCCTGTAATTTAAATATGGGCCATAAAATGTATTATAAATGGTATATCCATGCATGGGTTTGTGTTGTCTATGTTTGGAGCCTCCAATAATAGATAGTGTTACTTAGCTTTAGTGAAAATTTTAAAAAAATCAATTTAATGTGATCTGAATTAATGAAATTATATTATTACTTCCCTTTTAATAGAGAGTTTTCAGTTCGTCAGATGAATATTTAGCATGTTGGATGAGGTAATGAAACTACATGAATAATATTCACTGCTTTCAATTGTGTATTATGATTGTTTTTAGTTGTACATAATTTAAACTCGATTCAACTACCTTTTGCCAAGAAAAGAATTTTCAGAAAACTGTCCAATCAAGGAATGGCACTGGCCAATGGAATGGAGCAAAAAAAGGCCAAATAATGTCATTAGGCCTTCATGTCTCTGTTTCTCTGTCTGCCTGTATTTCTCAGTCTCCCTGGCCATCTTTGTTTCTTGCTCTTTGTTCTTGTGATCTTCAGGAATATGGAAAATCAGCAAAATAAAGGAATTAGTCTATGTGGCCCGATAATTCTTTAGCTGCTGTCAAATTCATCTTTATATTCATTATAAGGAGCTTAATTGGCTATATTAAACATAGGTGTAGTGTCAAATATTATATATTGAGTCTATAAAGAAGTAATATTTATTTCATACTCCTTAGAAGTACCATCCATATCTATAATAGGAACATGGAATAGAAGCAGAGGTCCTCTGAATTTAAACTGCTTTTTATAATATATTTATGATGAATGCTTCTGCTTTGTTCCTTACCACTATGTTTTTATATAGTTATGTGATACTTAAGGTATCCTTAAGTATTTTGGGAATCTAAACGTGTTAATGAGATAATATCCAGACAATGTAAGTATCTTTACAATATAGGAATGCTTGAGGAAAAAATATTATCTCAATCTGATGCTTCATATAAGATCTTAAGGAAGTACTCTGATTTGTTTAACTTTATAGGCTTGTCACTTGACTGATCACGATGGTCTGTAGAAATATTGAATATAATGTCACTTGACTGATCACTGTGGTCTGTAGGAATATGGAATATAACAGTTTTTCCATCTTGAATCAAGTGGGAACTCTTGTATCAGTGTATTTGAGAACTGTGATTGGTAATAAACCAGAACTTCATGGAGTAAAGGTTTGAGGAAGTGTCCTAAAGGGGGAAGTAGTAGGTAAAAGAAATGATGTGTCCAAAAATAAAGCATATTTCCTTCACAGAGAGCTAGTTAAATTGATGAATACATCACAGATCTAAAAACTTTAATTTAACTTTAAAATTACAATGATTGAGAATTGTTGAAGTGCAGTCAGTTTGCATGTGATCAAATACTGTTGTGACAGCTGAGATGCAGCTGAAGTAATTTTGCACTTCATATATTTATCTCTTCATTCAGACATAGTTTATTTGCTCCTGCTCCTACAAGGTAGGTAAGGGTGGTCCTAATCTCAGCTTAGTTTATTTATTTTACACCAGCTTTTTATTTAAAAAACATTTGAACCTATAGAGTAGTGAAAAGAATGTTAAAGCTAACACTTACTGATATGGTTTGACTGTGTCCCCACCCAAATCTCATGTTGAACTGTAATCCCCATAGTGCCCACATGGCTTATGGAGAGAAACCTGATGGGAAGTAATTGAATCTTGGCTGGGGGGGCGCAGTTTCCCCCATGCTGTTCTCATGATAGTGAGTCAATTTTCACGAGATCTGGTGGTTTTATAAGGGGGCTCCTCCCCCTTTGCTCAGCACTTCTCCTTCATGCCATCTTGCGAAGAAGGTGCTTTGCTTCCCCTTTGCCTTCCACCATGATTGTAACTTTCCTGAGGCCTCCCCAGCCATGCAGAAATGTGAGTCAATTAAACATCTTTCCTTTGTAAATTACCCAGTCTCAGCCAGTTCTTTATAGCCATATGAAAATGGACTGATACACCTACATACACGGGTAAACAACTGTTAACATTCACTCTCTTTTTCTCTCTCCTTAACCTTTCAAAAATAAACTGAGATATTATGATGTTTTATTGCAAAACACTTTAGTGAGGATTTCATAAGAATAAGGACATTTGTCTCTATGACCACAGCACCACTTTTTCATCTAGTAAAAAGTAACATTATATTCTCATAGAAGTAGAGAGTAGAATAGTGGTTACCAGATGCTGGGGAGAGGAGAGGAAGGAGGGATGGATAGAAGTTGGTCAATAGGCATAAAGTTGTAGTTAGATTGGAGGAATACGTTCTGGAGTTCTATAACACAGTAGGGTAACTATAGTAACAACGTATTGTATATTTTAAGATATCTGGAAAATATTATCTTGAAACTTATCACAACAAGGAAATAAAAAAGGTTTGAGATGTTGGGCATGCTAACTACACTGATGCAAACATTATATACTGTATACATGTATGGAAATATCACACTCTACCCAGTTAACATGTACAATTAATATATGTCTATTATAAGCAAAAAAGCAAAAAAGGAACATTAACTCAGTAATACAATTTAATACATAGTCCATATTAATTCCAAAAAATTTACTTATTATTTTAAAATCTGAAATCCAATCAAAGTTAATGCATTTGATTTGTATGTTTTATTAGTTATTTTAAATCTGGATAGCTCCCTTATTTTTTTGGTTTTACTACCTATATTTTTTTTTTTTTTTTTTT
>NW_016803198.1:2301177-2349721 GCF_001698545.2 Rhinopithecus bieti
TTTTTTTTTTTTTTTTTTTTTTTTTTTTTTTTTTTTTTTGAGACACAGTCTCCCACTGTCACCCAGGCTAGAGTACAGTGGTGCAATCTCGGCTCACTGTAACCTCTGCCTCCGAGGTTCACATGATTCTCCTGCTTCAGCCTCCTGAGTTGCTGGGATTACAGGTGCACAGCACTACACCTGGAAATTTTTTTGTATTTTTAGTAGAGAGGGGTTTCACTATGGTGGCCAGACTGGTCTCGAACTCCTGACCTCATGATCCACCTACCTTGGCCTCCCAAAGTGCTGGGAGTATAGGCGTGAGCCACCATGCCTGGCCAATTTTTTAAAAATTTCTTCTACATTTATTAGCTAAACTTTTTTGTAAATGAGGCGTTTCTATTTTAATCTCTCTCTGTCCCTCTCTATTATTATTATTATTATTATCACTATTAATCTGTGGAATTTTTTATTTCCTGTGTTATGACTTATTTTCCTTATTTATTTTTATGCTCAAATTGTCTCATATTTGGTTTATAAAAGTTTCGTCTCATTAGCTGCTGGCTTCTTATTTTCAGGTACAAGGTGTTCTAAACTCACTTTATATTTTCTCTGCCTAATCTAGAATTATCCACTTTGCCAAAGAGCTTGGTTTCTTCACTCTTATTTTTTTAATGAAATGATATTTAGAAATCACAATCTGGGGACTAGATATGATTATTGATACTGAAGTGTGTCATTGTTGCCAAAACGTTTTAGTGGATATAGAAAATACATTTTTACTAACTATAAACCCATATTGATATGTCGACTCACATTTGATTTTACAGCATTTTTTCTTACCTCCATTCCACATTTGCATTTACCTTCTTAATCAGTGAAAAGTGTTGTTTCCAAAAATATTAGTATATTTACTCATCGACTTTATTCTGCAAAACATAAAACATAATTTTGAATCACACCACAAATATTACAAATAAAAAAACTAGAAATCAATCTGAATATTTCTTTTAGAACTTTCTGAGGTTAGAACATATTTCTTGAGGTGTAAAGTGTTGAACAGTTATATAGAATAATAATTTGATCTTTGTTTTCATACTTTCAATTGGCTATAAAATTAAGTTTTACAATTTCTATTTGTAATCAATTTGGGGATTTAGTTTTCTTCCTACTTTGTTCATTTTCTATTTTGGATATGCAAAATATTTAAATTAATCAAAATTTAAAGCATTTAAAAAAGTATACCCAAAAAGTTACACTCTAATACCTATTCCCTCCATCCTGTGTCTACCTACTCTCCCTAAGTAACATATTTCATTAATTTCTGGTTTATCTTTTCTATTTCTTTTTGCAAAAATAAGCATAAACATCACACATACACATACATGAATGTACTTATTTTATTTCCTCTTCTAGTTCACTAAAAGTGGCCTGCTCTTTGCGTTCTTTCATTTGTTTCTTTTCTTATTTAACAATATACACTGGAAAACACTAATGTCAGTTTGTAGTGATCTTTATTTAGATTAAGTTTCACTGGACCCCTTTATGGGAATGCACCATACCTTTTTCAGCTCAATCTCTTAGGAATGGCATGCCTGTGGTTTCCAATCGTTTGCTTTTCCAAATAATTCCTCAAGAAATAGTCTTGTGCATATATTGTTTCATATTTTTGGAAGTGTAGCTTCATAATAATTTCTTATAAGTACAACGTGTTATAAGTTCTCATAATTGCAATTCTTATAAGGTAAATACATTTGTAGTTTTGCTAGAAATCCATCAACTTCACTTAATAGTGGTTGCACTATTTTACACTCTAAAAAACAAAGATTTTCAAAGATTTACGTGTTTGCCAGAAATTTACCTAAAAATTTATTATTTATTTTAAAATTTTTGTCAAGCTGTTGCCAAAGGTAAAATAGCATCCAACTGAAGGTTTAATTCAATTATCCTTCTATGAGTAAATTTGATTATCTTTTGACATATTTAAGTGGCATTGCCTACTTTTTGCTGCAAAATCACATCCTTGGTAGATATTTTGGTTCTTTTCCCCTTTATTTTTTTTCTTTTAATTTTATTAATTTTAGTATTACAGAAAAGTTATACAAATAATACAAAGTATCGCTGTATACCTTTCATCCACCTTTCCCCTAATATTAATGTCTCATATAACCATAGGACAGCTGTTGAAACCAGTAAGAATGCTTTATCAAACTATATATCATATTCAAATTTCATCAGTTTTTCCATTAGTATCTTATTTTTAACAGGATTTTGTATGGATCACTTTGATTTTCAAAGCAGTTTAAATATCAGGGAGATTGATTGTTTTCCTGGAGTATGAATTTCCAATACATTTGTCTGTGACTTCTCTCTTTGGAACATAGTTCTTCCTTTAACTCCACTTTTCTTCTTTATGCGTGGCTATGTGTCAGCTAGTTATGATGCTTTAATTCTCTATCATTGAACTCTCAGATGTTTTATTCATAGCATTTATTAGCAGTTTGACTTTTACATTTACTTGCATTTTTGTTTGTTTGTTTTTTGCTCTCTTCCTCTTCCCTCAATTCTATAAGCCATGGATGGAGGAGCTGTGTTTATTTACCCCTATATAGCCAACTCCTGGAAGAGTACCTGCCACATTCTAAGTTTCATTGAATATTCAGAATATGGCATTGAATATGCCATATTCAGTTCATTGAATAGATAATCAAGAAACCATGTCAATGAAGGAACCTTTGAAGAAGTAACAATATTGATTTAGAACAGAGAAAAGGAAACTGGAACATGCTAGACATTTCCAAATATTAAAAAAGTGATCATGTAGAAAAATATAGATTTCCTGTATCTCACTCCAGAAACTAGCAAGGATAGCAAAATTTAGCTATTACTTTGAAAATTAAAAAATGTTTTCTAATTCTTTTCTAAAATTAGAAAAAAAAGCTATCTGACATTGGAAGTATCTTCTTAACCATGAAGTAGGTTCAAAGAGAGAATAGATTTTAGTCTGACAGGTTGAAGAAGAGTTTCATGCACAAAATTGGTTTGACTAAGTACATCTTACTAAGTTTATTTCCAGAGCTAGGATTGTATGAAGTCATAAAAAGGAACTTTAAGAGTGAATGTCAATATAACCATTATTTTAGAACAAAGAAGTAATTCAGTATAAGCCCAAATTAGTGAACTAATAATGGTGACGTTTCAGCAACTTAACAGTTGAGTGGGACATATTTTGGGTAGAAAATATTTCTGGTTACCAAAAACTAACACTATATTCGTAATGTTTGTTTATTGCTACAGATGATGCTGAGTTGCATGAATCATACCCCAATCTAATGCACTTGTTTAAAAGTTAAAGTATTTGCATCAGTCTTTTGTTTTTTGCAGATAAATCACATTCAATAAACATATTACTCTTGAATAGAGATTTTTATCTGTGAATTAATGAAATAAAGGTAAAGATTAAGTCCCAATGTCTAAAATGCACATTTCTACATTGAACATATCTCTAGGAACATGAGCAGGACCTGGAGTAAATGAACTCACGTGCACTCTTAAAGAATGAGAAATTTGGCCCGGCGCGGTGGCTCAAGCCTGTAATCCCAGCACTTTGGGAGGCCGAGACGGGCGGATCACGAGGTCAGGAGATCGAGACCATCCTGGCTAACACGGTGAAACCCCGTCTCTACTAAAAAAACACAAAATCTAGCCGGGCGAGGTGGCGGGCGCCTGTAGTCCCAGCTACTAGGGAGGCTGAGGCAGGAGAATGGCGGGAACCCGGGAGGCGGAGCTTGCAGTGAGCTGAGATCCGGCCACTGCACTCCAGCCTGGATGACAGAGCAAGACTCCGTCTCAAAAAAAATAATAAAAAATAAAAGAATGAGAAATTTATTTTAATGTTTAGTCTCAAGTTTCATGGAAGAGACTTTTAGGAAATAACATGGCTCACTAAGTATGCTGATTTTGCCACAGCATCCCAAGATATATTCCAAGATGTTTCATTCATGGACCAACCCATCCTGAACTCATATTTAACCATTAATCATGAGAAATCTAGCAACTATCTCTAATTAAGTGGTTATTTGAAGGATATAAGTACATTAAACCTAATATTAAAGTAAAGCACATATGGTGGGATGAACTGAAGTCTGGGGAAAGGCATGGAGGTGAATTATTAAATGGTCAAATATTGAAACCTAAAGGCTCTTTTGCATAAGGCTGGTTATAAGATTGGAAGGCCCAGACACACTTCAGGCTTTTTTAGAGCAGACATTCTGCATATCTCCATATGCTCAAAGAAATTTTGCAGTTTTGTAATCTGTTCTACATTTCTTTAGTTCATTGTATCTACAGCAGAGTGTGAGTTTTCAAATGCACCTGCACAGTTTGATGTTTACAAAAATGGCAATTACAATGATGTACCATTGAAATAAAGCCTTGCTGGATAGAAATTAAAAAGTGAAAACAATGATCTGGTAAAAACTATTATTTGTCAAGCATTCCATTCATCAAAATTGCAATTAATTTCTTCCTTTCCATCATCATTGTGGTTGAAACAAAGGCCGGTAATCTCACATCTGGTTACAGATTTAGAAAGAGAACACTTTCTTCTTTCACAAAGCTCTGTAAGTATGCTGTTTACATTGTTAGATGAGATAGTTAAAATTCCCTGGTGCTCAATGTTTTATATTTATTGTGATTAGACTCTAGAGAATTTGCAACCTAAGTATGGAAGTAGTGTCTGATTAAGAATAAATGCTTTAAAACAGCCTCTCTTGCTTTGAAATGTCTGTGTTATCGTTATAACTTGAAAAAATAATGTCAGTGCATTGTTAGCATTCATGTTACATTTAATATGAAATCATGACTACCTTTTTGTACATGAACTGCAAAGTTTGCTAGGGTTAGTACTCATCTCATCATCTTACTGGCCACCCAACATTTTGTTCAGCATGCATCACCTTCCTGTGTAAGTTCTTTCATGTTCCCTTCCCTTTCTTTCCTTTCTACCCTTTGCTTTTTCCTCCCTTCTCTCCCTCCAGACACTACCACTAGTGTCAGTTTACAAGGAACATGGCTTTAAATACGGTCCTTCTGTCCTAGCTTACTGTTAGATTTTATGTTCATGGTGACTTCACTCTGTTTCCTGTTGATAATTTTTTCAAATAGGCAACTGTGTTTATTTGCTAGGACTGTCATAAAAAAGTACCACAGACTGTGGGCTTATCAACAGAACTTCATTTCCTTACAGGTTAGAAATCTGAGATCTAGGTGTCAGCAGGATTGGTTTCCTCTGAGACTTTTCGCCCTGGTTTATAGATGGCCTTTTTCTCTTTGTGTCTTCACATGGTCTTCCCTCTGTGCAAGTCTGTGTCTTAATTCTTTCCTCTTGTGGGACACTAGTCATAGTGGGTTAGGACCTGTCCGAATGACCTTACTTTAACTTAATTACCTCTTTAAAGATTACATTTCCAAATGCAGTGTTATTCTGAAATACTGGGGGCTAGGACTTCAACACATGAATTTGGGGTGAAGAGAGGGTGACACAAATCTGTTAGCAACACTATTCAGATACCTCAGCATCATTCCACTTGATCCTCACCTTTCACTATAGGCTCTTTCTTTGAATTTACCATTCAGCATATTCTTGGTATGTTGCTTTCATTATTCCTCAAATACTGCTCAGCCAAGTCTTATGTCAGGTGTAGACCTCAAACCCAAAATACATGGTCTTGATTATTACGGATTTCAAGAACTTATTAAGTACATTTTGTCTACCAAGTTATGTTCTAGGTAATGGGGATGCAACAGTAAACAGTGTTTACAGTGATCCCAGACAGACAGTGTTCGTACCAATATGAACTTACAGTCATTTTAGCAGGAGACAGAAACTAAAGGAATACATAAAAACTGTATTTGTCAAATTGTAAAAAATAATTATGAAGGAAATAAATGGTAATTTATAAATATAACTTTGGTTAGGGAGAGGCAATGTGAAAACTTTAAATAGTTTCTCAGAAAGGCATTTCTGAAGATTGACCTTTGAGCTAAAATATGAAAGATGAAAGTGAGCTAGCAAAATTTTGGGAAAAGAAATTCACCGGAGGAGAGAGTAGCAAGAGCAAAGGTCCAAATACACCAAAAGGTTGGTGTGTTCCAAGAACAGAAAGCAGGTCAGTGTGGCCAGAACACACACAAAGGAGTAATGAATGAGATGTTGGAGAGAGGTAACAGTCCTGGATTCTGCAGAACCTTGTAAGCTTTGATGAGGAGTGTGGCTTCTGATCAAAAGCATCTCTACCACCTTGATTTCTACACACAACTTTTAGCATCCTCCTAGGTTGATTACTTTTCTTAGAATGACTTTCTTTCAGTCTCTCTTAGAAATGCATCCCTGGAAATAATTCCACAACAAAAACAATGTGGTAACCCTTTTTTATTTCTGTATTGCTGATGAAACTCATGCTTTCAAGATTAATACCATCATTATATTAAACTTTCTCAGTTCACTATTTAGCTTTATCTATCCATGTCACCTGCAACATCCCATACACTTCTCTGTATGGTGCTAGTTTTACATAACTGTCAAAAGCCTTTTTTTCATAAATGAATCAAGTAATCTCAACATTTACTAATTGCCCACAATATGTTAGACACATTTGTAGGAAATTAGAATGCAAAGTTGGACATAAGATGATTTATCCATCAAGGAGTTTACAGTAGCAAGGGAACAGCCAGACATTAAAGCAAAAACAAACACAAAAATTTAAGGTGATAAGTGTGATAAAATATTCTATTACCACAGAGGATTACCCTGAACAGGCAAGGGGTTCAGAATAGCAGTCAAGGAGTGGAGGTAGAGATGCCCAAGGTTTTTAGAAATTATTATTAAAATACTGTTAATTAGCCAATTAAGAGAAAACACAATTTTGGGGGATAAAGCAGAATTGGCCACATAATGTGTCTGAGTTATTTTCTTTAGATAAATGTATGATTAAAAATACCAGATTTAGGGTGCCACATTGCATTGGCTGTCACTGGCTGTTAGATTGTTCACCTCAATCAGTTTCATGAAACTACTGCACAGATCTCAACAATCTATTGCATCCTGTTGTGTACCAAAAGGCAGTTTTGTTATTTATAACACAAACCTACATCTCCAAGAAAGATTAAAAATAGTGTTATAGGCTGGACACAGTGGCTCACACCTGTAATCCTAGCACTTTGGGAGGCCAAGGTGGGCAGATTACTTGAGGTCAGGAGTTTGAGACCAGCCTGGTCAACATGGTGAAACCCCGTCTGTACTAAAAATACAAAAGAATTAGCCAGGCGTGGTGGTGGGCACCGGAAATCTCAGCTACTCAGGTGGCTAAGGCAGGAAAATTGCTTTAACCCTGGGAGGTGGAGGTTACAGTGAGCCAAGATCATACCACTGCACTCCAGCCTGGGCGACAGAACAAGACTGTGTTAAAAAAAAAAAAGGTGGTATAACAAGGCTGCGACATATTTTTCCCAAGTCCTGTGTTAAGCAATTTGGGTCTAATCTGGTGGCAACACAGGGTGGAGAACTAGACTCCCCTATCTTGTGGCTGGGTCATCACTAGAGTGCTGTCCAATCCACATTTTTCAACATAGCTTGCCACCTTATCAGTATTCTGCCAGCTGGAAAGGGAAAAGGCAATAGAGCGTGTCTCTTCTCTGTTAGGTTAGTAAACAGAAGTTGCAAACCTCACTTCCACTCATTTCGCTGGCCAAATTTTAGTCCTATAACTAACTACAAATGCTAGGGAAGCTGTGAAATATAGTCTCTATTCAGGCTGGCCAAGTGTTAAATGAAGTGGTTGAAGATGAGTATTGAAATTGAGCTGACTCTACCATTGTAGCAGAGTGTAAGGGTATTTTAGAAAGCTAGGTCTGAATTTTTGATCTTTTGACAGTGGGCAAGATGTTATTCATTTTAGGTCTTCGATACTGTATTAGTCTGTTCTCAGACTAATAAAGACATCTCAGAGACTGGGTAACTGACAAAGAAAAAGAGGTTTAATGGATTCACAGTCCCACATGGCTGGGGAGGCATTACAATCATGGCAGAAGGTGAAAGGCACGTCTTACATGGCAGCAGGCAAGAGAAAGACTGAGAGTCCGGTGAAGGGTGTTTCCCCTTATAAAACCATCAGATCTCGTGAGACTTATTCACTACCATGAGAATAGGATGGGGGAAACCACCCCCATGATTCAGTTATCTCTCACTGGGTCTCTCCCACAACACACTGGAATTATTGGAGCTACAATTCACAATGAGATTTGGGTAGGGGCATAGAGCCAAACCATATCAGATATTATCTCCAAATTACATATTATAATATCACCTTTTATGATTGCTCTTAGCTAAGACATGAAAAACATAACAGAGATTTTGTCACATGAAAAGCCCTCAGGAAATATTACTCTGATTATTTTAAATTAAACTATTAATATTCCACAGACCATACATCCATCTTTTTATGACTTGAATTCCCCTTCCTTATTGCATTGGCTGTCAATAGTTTACAAATATACACATATTAGAAAAATCACTTTATCCTTTTATGATTTTGTTTCTTCCTCTGTAAAAATAAAGGACTCATATTAGAATGTTAATAAATCCCCTTTTAACTTCAAAAATCAATTGCTCGATCATACACTTATTTTAGAAGAGTGGCAAATATTTAATGACTATTACAATTTCTTGTTACCTGACAAGCCCGTTTTGGAATGAATACTTAAATTTCTTCTATTAGGAAGTATAGTAAGCCTCCTTACTATATGTTATACACACAAGTTTCACTACAGCAAAATAATCCTACTATTTCTACTTTTTTGTGTGTTTGCCACAGAGCACGTACAGTTGGTTATGCACACAGTGAACTCTCTGAGCTTCCAGAATGAGTAAAATTAATGTTTTACATTTTGCAATAGTGGAAAGAGCAGTTTGGAGTCTAAAGAGCTTAGCTTTTAGTCCCTCAAATATATTACTTGCATCTGTATGCTATTAAGAAAGTTATTTTGACTTTCTGTGTATTGATTTATGTAATTGGAATATGGATATAAAAATTTTGCCTGCCCGATTTTGAAATTTAAGGGAAATAATCTATGGGAATGACTGTAAATCATAAAGAACTGAAGAAAATAAGGGATAGTTATAATCTGAAATTTCAATGAGTAGTCAGCCCATGACAACTTTGCTTGAGATTTCTAGCGAGATTCGAGACACTGAATTGTCATGCCATCTCCCTTGCCTTTTCTCTTGCAGGGTAATAAGGATACTACTGTATTAGTAATTGTTTTCTTCATATGTTCTTTTAAACACCTACATATTGGTACCTATTTTTTCTACATATATGAGTTTTTCTCACAATTACTGAAACATATTTTCTGTAATCATTGAGGTTGTTTCCATAAACAATGACCAAAACATTGAAATCCCAGTGAGATCAGGGAGTCTGGAATTCTGTGGCTGTTACTGGTGCTGATGCTACTCTGTGCTCTCCTTCCTGATGTGGAAAATGTTGCGCTTGTAGATGATGATGCTGGCTTAGACTTCACATAGCTTAAATCTAACTTAGGAGATGTAGCCTTAGTTGCAGAGTTAAATTCATATAATTAGGTCATAATTTAAGTCAGTTTGTTTCTCCTTTTCTGCTTCCCTGGTTGTAAACTTTGATTAAGAATCAATGCTGCCTGGCCAGGCACGGTGGCTCGTGCCTGTAATCCCAGCACTTTGGGAGGCCGAGGCGGGTGGATCACGAGGTCAGGAGTCCAAGACCAACCTGGCCAAGATGGTGAAGCCCCATCTCTACTAAAAATACAAAAACTAGCTGGACATGGGGGTGGGTGCCTGTGATCCCAGCTACTAGGGAGGCTGAGGCAGAGAACTGCTTGAACCCGGGAGGTGGAGGTTGCACAGTGAGCTGAGATTGTGCCACAGCACTCCAGTCTAGGCCACAAAGGGAGAATTGGTCACACACACACACACACACACACACACACACACACACAAAGAATCACTGCTGCCTGTCTACAAAACTCTGAATCAATCCTTTGTTGCTTTAAGAAGGTAAGAGTGGTCTTTAGAAATAAATTACTGCTGGTAGATAATGCAATAATGAGTGCTCATGGACTTTTAGAGTTCACTGATTCCCTAAACATAGAAAATTTGTATAAAGAAGCACAGATATAACATTTTTACTTTTTTTATTTATGCTTTTGCTGGTTCTATTTAATATCTCTTTTTTGCTTGTATTATATTGGATTTTAAAACTGAACCATCACTCTCTAAAATTCAAATTTGAAAATACATTTTACAAGAGGAAAACTCACTTGAAATTTTATGTTATTAGCTAGGTTGACAGACTTTGCCAAGCACTTTATTTAAATATTTCTGAAGGTAGTGTTTCCCCACAAAAGAAATTCTTTAGGTATCAGTTGGAGCGTTTTAATCTCTCTTTTTCCCCATTAGAAGTAAGCCGATGACATAAGTACAAGTGTAAGTTGACCCTTCTCCAAGGCTCATTATTTCTTTCTTAATGCTTGGAAATTATGATCTTAATGGCTTTCTTGCTGCACTTAAATGATTCTTCATATCCTACCTGCTTCTGTCCAATTCTTTATAAAGAGAAAAAGTATTTTAGGGCATTCATAGATATGCATGCAGTGATTCTCCATTAGTAGAGACTGCTAGTGTGAAGAACTGTAGTTTAAGAATATTATGCCTATCAGCCAAAGAGCACCACTCAAGCTAATGGAGTCTTTATTTCCTGTAATCACTATTCTACCCTTTGCATATAAGCAAAGGACAAAGTAGCAAAGAACTACTTTAGAAAAAAAGAATAGGTAAGAAGAAATGAAAAGAAATATAATTTTCTCAGAGAATCCTGGGTATGCAAGACTTCTGATATTGTGATATCCTCTCAAAATTTCCTCTTGCAGTATTCGTTGTTCTGTTTTACACTGGGATGCTTATACACTGAAGAAATTTAATGTCAGCATTAGAAGCTTTTTTTCATATAACCCCAAAAGTACACAAATAAAAAGAAGCCTCAATAAAATGGAATAAAAGTGTTTGTTTGTTTGTTTGCTCTGTTTCAGAAATCAGAAGACTTCACAAAAACATATAAAAGTGGGTTGGGCTCAGTGGCTCACGCCTGTAATCCCAGCACTTTGGGAGGCCGAGGCAGGCGGATCACGAGGTCAGGAGACCATCCTGGCTAATACGGTGAAACCCCGTCTCTACTAAAAATATAAAAAATTAGTCGGGTGTGGTGGCAGGTGCCTGTAGTTCCAGCTACTCGGGAGGCTGAGGCAGGAGAATGGCGTGAACCCAGGAGGTGGAGTTGGCAGTGAGCCGAGACCGCGCCATTGCACTCCAGCGTGGGTGACAGAGTGAGACTCCGTCTCAAAAATATATATATATGAATTTAGGAAAAGGAAACAATAATATACAAAACATATTTTTGCAAGAGAGAAGTCTATTTTAAGTGTAATAAAACTGCCAGTTAAGCAATTTCATAAGTCATTCAAAAACTTGCCTCAGAGAAATGCAACCAATTTTATGTATGTGTGTATATGTAATATTTAGTTTCATAATAGTTATGTTGCAATTATAGTTTATAAATAACCATCAAATATAGTATCAATTGATGTTAATTTAATCCATTTTACAACTGAGAAAATGCAGCTTTAGAAAAGTTCAATCTTTTTAAAGTTACATGCCAATAGGTATGGGCTGGGAGATCTGAATCTAATAACTTTCCTTTGCAAAACTTAATAATTTAAATACAGTTTAAAAATTTTCAAATATTTATCCTTATTCATTAATAATCTTCCACATTAATTTAGAATTTTGTTTCATTTTCCATGTAAAATATTTGTTCTATAAATACTTTTGATTAAAAAATATGTTCAGAAAATAGTCTTAGAATATTCTTTAGCTGAAGCAATTTTTTAAAAGTTGCAGCTTGGGCAAGGAGTCTTTACCAATCAAAGCTACTGATGGCAGTGGCAGCCCATCTAAAGTGGCTGCTATTGTGGCGCCAGCTGCAGTGGGGTACAGGGGCAGGCCACGGGTCCTCAGGTGCAAATGGCAGGCAGGTCCTGGAACTTACCCCTGGGAGCCACTGCTATGGGGCCAGGTAGGCAGCACAGTTGGGTATGAGGGAGAGGGTAGAGAGGGGCTCCGAGGCAGAGTAGGGCCCAGTGCTTTCACACAGAGTGCTAGGGCTGGGCAGAGACGTGGAGCTGAGGCTGCTTGAGGTGCCTGCAGGGAGAAGTGGGAGTGGCACTTCGAGGACCTGACCAGCGACGCAGCCACCGCACCCACCCAGCTGATGGCACCAAGTTCCTGAGCCTTGAAAAGAGGCTCTGTGTGTGGCCATCTGAGGTCGTAACTTCAGGATCCACCCCGCATCATGGTGACCACCAAATCTGACATTCTCAAGGGCTGGTCCTGGAGCCCACGATCGACGCCAGGACAGGTGCGTGAGCCAGGACAGGGTGAGCCCTAGACCACTCCTGAGTGCTGGGGCCACAGAAAAAATTTGCAGTGGCATCACCCCTGCCCAGGGTGCCATCCAGGCCCAGTGAAGACCTGGAGCTCCTGCCCCATGCTACAAGGAGGCAGCAGCCAGGGCTGGTGCTCCACGGAGCCAGTGGAAGCTGGAGACAACCAAGAGCCCCGCCCCTTCTAAGCTGGCCAGGCAGGAGCTCCCAGGGTAAAGCTGCAGCCACCCAGCTGCTGCTGTGGACCCAGACATCCCTGCACTCTTGGGGCCCAGGAAGGCGCCCCTTTCCCCTGCAGGTTTGAAAGTGCCTGCTCCTAATACCTGGCTTCTCCCCACTGTTGGTGCCTGCTCCGATCTTGAAGCAAAGTTAGGGCTGAGCCTGGGTGATGTTACAGCCTGACTGTCTGTGCACATGCTAAGGGCAGCACTGACACACCAGCCCCATGCCACCTCGGCCCCCTCTGGACTTGGGGACAAACAAGCACAGGAGGGAGGCCAAGGGGGTGCTGAGGACAGCCCAGTGCTGGCCTGCAGTTACCCTTTGGCATGAACAGCCTGTGCACCATGAACAGCCACAGGAGGCAGAGAAGCTCCTGGGTTGAAGAGAGTGGGTCCCCGGTGAAGTCCTGCCTTCGAGCTGGGGAAGGCCTGAAGCCTGGGTGCTGGGCCACTAATCCAGCTGACCAGAGGGGCAACTTGTGGTGCTTTCCTTGGGCCTGCCCTTGGCAGCCCATGGACCAATCAGCACACACTTCCTCTCCTCTGAGGCCTATAAAAACCCTGGAGTCAGCCAGATTGAGGAAAGGGTGGAGAGACAACAGGGTCACCAGCTGCAGAGAGGAGCTGCCCTCTTTGCTGAGAGCTGAACACTCATCCAGACAACCTGCCTAGCAGAAAGGAACTATACTCTCTGCTAAGAACTGAGCTACCCTCTCTGCTAAGGGAACATTCATTGGGACACCCTGTCTAGGGAGAGGAGCTACCCACTGTGGGTCTCCTCTGAGCTATTCTATCATTCAAGAAAACTCTTTGTCTTGCTCACCCCCCACTCATCTGTGTACTGCATTCTCCCTGGATGTAGGACAAGAACCGAGGACCTGCAGAATAGCGAGGCTAAATGTGCTGTAACACAGACAGGGTTAAAACATGCCACTTGCTCACCACGTTGTGGATAAAGAGGAGAGAAGAGCTTCCACCCTTCTGGGAGCCCAGACCTGGGAGCTCCATGAGCCAGGGCTGTGACTCCCTCTTTGGGGGCTATGTGGTTCCTGGAGTCGCCAAGCTTCCAGGCATCACCACACTCCCTGGTGCCAGCTGTGGAAGCTTCTTGCTTCCTGACTATGCCTGGTCCAGCTGTGGCCTCACAGGAGTTGGTGCCAATGCTGGCATCTGGAGCTGCCCACCCAATGGCAGCAGCTGGCATGCCTGGCTTTGCTCAGTGGCTGGACCCCACACTCGCTCACACACTGCTCGCCGCTCCGCACCTGGCTCACCCTTGGCAGTGTGAGATCCAGGCTGGTAGTGCAAGCCAACCAAAACCTGCCAGGCAGAGTAGACAGAATGAGCCCAGGCCAGAGCAAAACTTGGGCAAAGGCGTCACTGGTCACAGAGGTTTCCAGCTGGTGAACTGACACTCCAAGGATCCCATAACACTACTTGTGAAATTTTCCACAGGGATGAAGAAGAGAGGGTTGTTTGATTTTCTTTTGAATCAAGGGAATGGTTATTGGCTATTGGTTAGTTTTCATAGGATGAAAAATTACTCCATATTTTTTTTTATCCTTTTACCTTGTTTTCCCATAGCACACTAGGAAATGGAGATGATCTAAGATGGCTGATACAAAGTAAATTATTCAGCAGAAGAAACTACCCTCAAGGTCAGACAGTTAGAAGCCAGAGGGTATTATCTTGTCAAACCTATACAATGAACAGTGAGGGAAAGAAACTTAGAAAGTTTGAATTACTGGCCGGGCGCGGTGGCTCATGCCTGTAAACCCAGCACTTGGGAGGCCGAGGCGGGTGGATCACAAGGTCAGTTGATAAGACCATCCTGTCTCTACTTAAAAATATACAAACAAAACAAAACAAAACAAAACAATTAGCTGGGCGTGGTGGCGGGTGCCTGTAGTCCCAGCTACTGGGGAGGCTGAAGCAGGAGAATGGCAGGAACCCAGGAGGCGGAGCTTGCAGTGAGCTGAGATCCTGCCACTGCACTCCAGCCTAGGCGACAGAGTGAGACTCCGTCCAAGAAAAAAAAAAAGGAAGTTTGAATTACTTCCTTAATTCCCTAGTGACTCAACCCCAGCACTTTGCAGGCTACTTACATATAGAGTTGTAAGAAGGAGATTGCTCTTTTCACATATGTATACTTGTATATGTATGCATATAAATAGGCCTTCATTCATTTGTAACTCGATATCCTAAACGTTGCGTATTGCTAGGAATTATATGACACTAAATTTTTGAAAGTCACTTATCTGTTTCAGAAGATATATAATGGAAGTCTGTTTTCAAATTGTATAAAAATATTTCACTGAAATTCTTCTTTATGGACAAATTGGTAGATACCAGAGCTCTGTTAAAACTATTAAAATTGTACACATTGTACTTTAAAATATTTTCTGTAATTTTTTTTCAGCCATGTTATATGTTCAAGCAATTTAATTGCTCCTTTTTTAAAGATTTGTGCTTTTTGTCTTTACAAAAAAGGAAAGTTCAGGAAAAGCCATAGTTGAATGTCACATCCAATAATCATATTCCTTATAAATGAGACAGTGAATCTTTGAGAACTGAGGTAACTTATTGACAGATTTACTTAAATGCTGAGATTCCTAAGGAGAAATATCAAAGGGTGATCAGATTAGCCTTAGAAAACATTATCACGTATTTTGTAGAACAAATAGTTTTGTAGTTTTAATGAGTACTACACAGGCTAAGGGTAGATTTGCCTTATTCTTCTTCCTAAAATCTTAAGGGTGAGTTGAATTATAATGAATCACCTGCTGTATATCATAACTGGTGGCTGCTGATGTGTAATTTATACAGCCATACTTTTGGTTTAAGCTGCATTATTACTTTATTTGTCCTTGTCTAAATTTTTATTTCAAGTATTTGATTGCAATTGAAGATGATATATATTGTACCATTAAGTTCCATGCTTAGCTGACAAGTCATTTCACATAGCACTACAAGGCAAAGAAAATATACTTTAGTAGAGATATCATTGGCTTTTATGGAGACAAAACAGGTAAAATTTAAGCTCTAATATTTCGTACATGTAAATTTGTGTGCAACTTATTTAACCTCTCTCTATAATCTCAGTTTTCTCATCTATACATAGGAAAACAATATTTTCTTCACTCAGTACTAAATCAAATACTGTATTAAAAATTTTTGATTCATATACTTTTAACCCAGAATAAGTAATATAAAGATTGGCTTTTATTTTCCTTCTATTATATTTCCTTCAGCTCCTCCTTTTGACTTATTTACGTGATATGATTGTCATTTGTTCTTGGGAATATACTGTTCTTTTGGTTGTTTCTTGTATACATATATATCCAAAAGTCCAATCTCTCTTTGGTCTCTGCCATTGTCAAATAAATAAGAGAGTTTGTTCTTTCCTGAAATTGTGAACTGAGCAGATAGAAATTGACCATTTGGTAGATCCCAGTAATGTGACCCAAGGCACCTGAGGATCAGGGTCGGGCTCATATATATGACTGAATTTGTGTTTCGCTTGGACAAATACAGTGGGAGGAGACAGGCAGCATTCAAATCAGTTCCTAGCTCCAGTTGTAGGAAGAGTTAGCTGAGTAAAATGTGCCTGACTCATTAAAACATGGCCATTCAACAATGGCCACATGATTTGAATAGAAATCTGAATAACAGGATTTCTTCTAACTCATAGGTGTTGCAGTAATAGCATGCACCACATGTCTGATTTCCTTATTTAATAATGGATATTATTCTCAGTTCATAGCAAAGCAAACTGGGACTCAGAGAGGTTTAACTGTGTTTTATTTAAAATCAAATGAATGGTAGAACTGAAATTTAAATGAATAGCTGTCCACAACGCCTATTGTCTTAGTCCATCGGGGCTGTGAGAGCACATTATCATGGACTAGATGGCTTATAAACAACAGAAATTTATGTTTCATAGTTGTGGAGCCTGGGGAGTCCAAGATCATGATGCTGTTAGATTCAGTGTCTGGTCAGGGCCTACGTTCTTGTTCATAGATGGCACCTTCTAGCTGTGTCCTCACGTGGTGGAAGGGTCAAGGCAGCACTTTGGGGCCTCTTTTATAAGTGCACTAATCCAATTCATGAGGACTCTGCCTTCATGACCTAGTCACTTCCCAAAGGCTCTACCTCCTAGTGCCATCGCACTAGTGATTAGGTTTCATCGATGATTTTGCAAGGCACAGTCATTCAGACTGAAGTACTTCTAGTAATCATCACAGGTTAGTGGTGACCACAAGTCTTTGAATGAAAGAATCTCTATCACTTTTCACTGGCTTTAGAAGCAAAGAACATGGCAGATTTGAAAATTCCTTCAAAATTCCCAATTCCTAGAAGCTCTGTTGTTTTCCGAACTATCGAAATTATTTTCTGTCTTTTTTGCTTTAGTTCAAATACTATTTTTCACTGAATGATGTATGAATGTGTAGCAACTTAATCAAATTGCCTAGAATTGGAGAAGAAAAAATATCCCCATCATATTTTGTTCTTCTGTGAATAACATTTGACAAGTAAAAATGCTGTATAAACAATAGTTGATGGAGAGTGTTTGGCTTTCACACTTCATTCTCCTTCTGGTGATATAAATCCTCACAGGAGGAAACACGGCATTTTATTTATTATGATCCTGAAGAAAATGAAATAAATAAAAAATAGTATTGGGGCTGGGGGTAAGATTGATAGGAAATCACACTGAAATGTTAAATATTCTGTTAATGATGGATGGATTTGTCTTCTCTACTGTCAAAGTTGTTGAAGCTGCAAGGCTTTTAGAGGCAAGAGGTAAAGAGGATATAAATGCATTAGAATTTAGAGTATGACTTACTAGATGGATTTATGTGTAACACAGGTGAAGTCATATTTTCAGAAATAAAACTATATAGATATGCGATCAATGTAAATGCTATTATATCTTATTTTCTTTTCTATCACTACAAAGCTCTCTTGTCACTCGAGTTTGACGTGTAGTTTTCAATAATTTAATTTCCAACCAGTATCCAGATTAATTAAAATGTAAGTTAGATACTGTTACTTTATCATTATCTCTTTACAGTCTCCTAAAATAAAGATTCTAAACCGCAATACTATTGACTTTTTAGTTCAGATAATTCTTTGTTGTGAAGAGCGATCCTGTGTCTTGTAAAATATTTAGCAGCATCCCTGGCTTCCATTCACTAGATGCCAGTAGCACCTTTCCCTCCTAGTTGTATGAACTAAAAATGTGTCCGCACTGCCAAATTTCCCCTAGGAGGCAAAATTGTTACCTAGCTGAGAACCATTGCACCAAAGACACTGTATTGAATTCAAAAGAACCTTCACACTCTTTATCTGAGTCTACAAAACCCCGCAATAATCTACCCATATTCAACTTTCCACACATTGTATCAGATAATATTCTTCTATTCTTACTATTTTTCATGCATACTTACCTTCTTTCTGTGCTTCCAAATTTCCAAGTTTATTCTCAACTTACGAGCCTTTAACTCTTCTCTTAACTTGCATGGCTCTTACTCAAGATTTTCATGCAACTAGCTGTTCATGCTTGGTATCAGCTGCCACTTCCTCAGGACCTTCCTTATTTCCTCTACTTAAAATAGCCACTTTCTTTTTCTATTGCATCACCTTGTGTTATACTTTTCACAGAGCTTATTACTGTGTTTTGCAATTTATGTACTTTTAAAAAACTCCTTCCACTGGAATTTAAGGTATATAGTGATTTGATTTGTTCAACACATTTTTATTAAACAAAATATTATTCTAAACATGAAGACTATAGTATGAAAATATCAGACACATGCATTTCAATAAATTCATGAGCTATAAAATCAAGTACAATTTAATCAGAAAAAAGCTCGATCTGATTAGGCCTAATATAAGAGGTAGAATAAAGATTTATCAACCTGTGTTAAAGGTGATGCTTATTAAAATTATTTAATTACTATTAAGATAATTAGCTTAAATGTTATCTATTGGAATAATATGACAATGAATGGAATATGACTTGAAAATAAAAGAGAATGAACAGTATGAAAATGAGTAAATAAAATACTCTCTACATTCTCCAGGTAGCTCTAGGTAGCTCCTAACTTCTCCAGAGATAGCTGCTTTCCCTTCACTCTTTCGATTGCAGTACTATAGCTCTACTCTAATAATTAACATGTTTCCTCCACTTAGTTACATGTTTCTTGGGGAAAGAATCACGGTTTTTCATCTAGATATCTCCAGTATTTTTCACAGTCTTGGTACAAACAGGCCACCAACACATATTTCCCTGTTGACTCTCTGGTGAATGCATACTATATGGGTATTGATTGCTTTGTTTACAAATCTTAATTTACTTATTTGACCATTATTCACAGGCTATTTGATAATCATCAAGCACTGTTCCAAGAATGAGGACTTCAGAATTAGGTATGTTTTGCCTTTCCTTTCTTCTGTCTTCTTTTGCATTTTCATGAAAAAAAAAATGCTCAAAGAATTTTTTAAAAATAAGAATACTTAACTGACTGGGCTTCACTGTTTAAGCTTTACTTTTCTTTAATTTCAAGGCCTGCTACTCAGTCAATGAAATTAATGATGAGGATATTGAGAATCAATGAAAGGAAATACGTTCTCTGCTTTATGTGTAGTCAGGCAATAGAATACTCTGACACAGATGAGGTCAAGTCACATAATGTGGTTGGATATGAAAGTAGAAGAGATAGCTTTATCTTCATTCATAGCACTTGTAGTTATTACTCTATTGATCAAACATAGGGAAAATTTATCTTTTGCTTCTAGGCATATTGATATGTTGATTGTCTGCAAAGATAAATGTGCCACAGTTTGATCTTCTGGGAATTTATGTTTCAGTGTGAAAACATGGGAGGGCTCATGTGTAGGATTTATTCTGGTGCTTACAGAAAATGTTTAAATCAGAAACTTAAACTGAACTTGTATGGCAAATAAAATTATTCAAATCTCATTCTCTGAGACTTTAAAAAATAATCAATGAAACAATTATTAAAGTAAAAATGAACAGAGAGATAAACTTATAGTAAGTATCCCTTACATAAAATACCAATGGATTGACAGAAAAAGAGAGAAAAGTGCTTACTGAGTATTAATTCTGCATTAGACACAGTTTAAGGGGTCTTATCTAGTTAGCCTAATGATTCCAGGAAAGGATAAACAAAAATATTAATTGAAAGAAAATTATGTGTTAACAAATATTACACGTTCTGTATATTGGTATATAATTTGATATTCAAAATAATGCAAGAAATCATGATTTTTATTAAAGATTAATAATGGTGACTTGTATGAGACCAGTAAAAAACCTTATAGCTCTCTGATAACTAAGCATATGTTTAAGCCCCTTACCACTATATTGCCAAAGAGAAAATTGAAGCTCATAAAAGACAAACAATTTAGTTACGACGTGTCACAGTAAAAGAGGAGGAGAGAAAATTTTGCGAATCTCTGGAATATGCTCTTTAGAGTAAAATGACTATTGCTTTCTTATTTTCTATTTAGAAGCTGCCCTGGGCAGTTGTTTTACCACAAAAATGATTTTATTTGAAAATTTCAGGTGTGCTTTTAACAGAAAATGATTTACTTGGAAAAATGAAATAATTTGAGAGTAAATTTGAATTTAAATATTATCCTACAAATACTCAAATATTTGCAGAATAATTAGAGCAGAATTCTACAAAAAGATTCATCTGTATTTCATCTCAGTATTCATTCTAGTGTCCCAAAGGCTTTATTTAAGGTAGTCCTAAGCATCAGGAAACAGGAAATTGTGTATCGAGAAACAGTAGCATGTTGGGTAGCAGGCACATGTACGGCATTGAATGGGAGAAGTATTTAATGGGAATTATCAGTAAATCACTTTTCTAATTTAAAGTTTACACAATGAATGGAAGCAAATTGGTAATATACTCAAGAAAAATATCCAGACATAAGTAATTACATAGAATGTGAGACTTAAATTTATTTATATAACTTGTTAACATGTATTTGTTCAGATAAATATTTACTGAACTTCTTCTAGGTACTGAACACTGTTTCAGATGCTGAGTTTAAGACATAATTCCTGCTCTCATATAGTTTACAGTGTAGTTGGAGAGACCAATGTTTATCAAATAATTGCGTAACTTAAAATATACAAATATAAATTGGGTTTAGTTTTAAGAAAATATAAGGGACAGGATGAAATATAACAGGAAAAAAACCCTAACCCAGAGGATCAGGAAGGGCTTTCCTGAGAAAGTGGGTTTTGACTTGAGAGGTGAAAAATCTGTATGGAAAGCAGATATGGGATAAGAATATGGGCAGTACACTCAAGGAAGAAAGAAAACACATTCAAAGTGACTGAGAAAGAAAGAGATAAAATTTGAGAGGCTGGTGAAAGAATAGGGATTGGAGAGAGAAGTTGTAAATGAAACTCCTTTTCTGGCCACAAGCACCCGCAATCTCAATCTCTTACAATAATACATATTTACTTATCTATCTGACCTGAGTGCTACAGATTGGCTGTAGCTTTACTGGCTCTTGCTTGGTTCTCCTCGGCCATTCTAGGATTAAGCTTGGCTTCGGTTTGCTCTACTTGGCTTTTTTGTTTTGGTACATAGTGACCCTGGCTGTTCTTATGGTCCAGGACAGAAGTTTAAAAAAGGACAGAGTCATGACATGCAAGAGCATTTAAAGGTTCTGCTGGTCGGGCGCGGTGCCTCAAGCCTGTAATCCTAGCACTTTGGGAGGACGAGATGGGTGGATCACGAGGTCAGGAGATCGAGACCATCCTGGCCTACATAGTGAAACCCCGTCTCTACTAAAAAATACAAAAAACTAGCCGGGCGAGGTGGCGGGCACCTGTAGTCCCAGCTACTTGGGAGGCTGAGGCAGGAGAATGGCGTAAACCCAGGAAGTGGAGCTTGCAGTGAGCTGAGATCCGGCCACTGCACTCCAGCCTGGGCGACAGAGCGAGACTCCGTCTCAAAAAAAAAAAAAAAAAAAAGTTCTGCTAGGGAAAGGTGCATCCCATTATTGATCTAATTCTTCTGGCCAAAACAAGTCCCATGACCAAATCCAGTGATGGAGCAGGAAAATCCATTCTGCTTATATCACAGCATGGTAAGGTGGAAAAATAGATAGATGATTATGAACAAATAATATACTCTACCCCTGGCTTCTTTTTTATCTCAAATATTTGTTTTCCTCCTGTGAACAAAATACACTTGTATCTTCTCCAAGAAACCCAGGAAGTTCAATCACATATTAGACTCAAAGTCCCAGATCTCATGATCATTTTGAGGTTGGTGTTTAACACCTTTTGATCAAAGAATCTATCTACTGAAAATACAAGTTATCCACAGATAGGTAAGTTAAAAATACTCAAAATACAGGCATACAGTAGTAGAAAGGGAGCAACATTATTCATGAATACTCACATTCAGAAAAGGGAAGAAGCAGGAGAGGGCAGAACAGTCACTGGTCCTAATTGTTTCTGAAATCCTGTAGGAAAATGTTGTAATTTACCTTTATAATAGGAAAATTTTCTCCCCCAAGTAGTTTGAGCTCCCTCAAAAAACTCAAACTACTTGATGCCAGTCAGTTCCATATGCCAATTGCAACACCAATTCTTTTTGCTATATGCCTCTGTCTAGACTTAATTAAGGGCACTTTGAGCTTATCAGAATTCCATCTAACCCTATGCTAGATCTCTTTTTCTGAGCCATTTTGTCTAACAGATAGGATTTACTGTATTGGGGCCCAACTTAATGCAATGATAACATATTTGTTCTTTGCCCAGAGGAAGAGTCTTGACTCAAGAGTCTTTTATAAACGAGAATGCAAAAAGTTGCTTCTTTCAACTCTGAAAACCATGAAATTTCTTATCTTTGTCTTCTCTTTCATCTGTGATTGTGAAAACACCAAATCATTTTCTAAACTTACTTAATTCAGAGCACCTAATAAACCACAATTCAACCTATCTAAATTCTGCTTTGAAACCTCTTCAGCCAAAGCCACAGACATATTAGGTACTTTTTCTTGCCTTCCATTTATATATTTTTCACTTACATGAGAATTTTAAACTAAATATGTGTTTGGGATCTCAGAAAACTCCTGGCCAATCCCTTTCAGAGTTGGAAATGCTCAGTTACAGAAACATAAGGCGACAGTCTCTGTGATCTACCCACAGAAAGAAAATGATCTCCAAAGTAGGAACTCATTTATTGAAAATAAATGAATCAGTGATTATATCTGCAAATATAACTAAGATTTTAATTAAAAACCTAATACCAACCATCTTTACCATTAAAGCAAAAACAACAACAACAACTCATCAAATTAATGTCGGAGGATTCTTTTCACAATTCTGTAGGAAAATAATATTTGCTGGTTTAAAGATCTTAAACTTCAATTACAAATTCTATTTCCATAACACAACATTTACTAATTTATTGATTTATACAATTTGTTCCATTTACATACTGTATTAGTTATCTTCTGTAACACAAAGCTACCTGAGAAACAGCAGCAGAATCTCTGTGAATTATAACCGTAAGTTTTATTTTTTTTTTCTCACCTTACATTTTGATTTCAGGCTCCACCCTACTTCTTTTTATGTCTAGTTTTGAGGATGGATTAGCAGAAGAGGGAAAAGGGAAGGTGGCCGACAATTCAATGACAATGAATAATTGTGCTTAGAGCTGGTATAAGTCACATCCACTCACATTGCCTTAAACACAGCAAGTCACATGTACTAGTCCCTTCTCACACTCTTATAAAGAAAGACATGAGACTAGATAATTTATAAAGGAAAGAGGTTTAATTGACTCACAGTTCTGCATGGCTAGGAAGGCCTCAGGAAACTTACAATCATGGTAGAAGGGGAAGCAAACACTTTCTTATTCACAAGGTGTCAGGAGAGAGAATGAGTGCCCAGCAAAGGGGGAAGACTCCAAACCATCAGATATCTGGAGAACGCACTCACTATCATAAGAACAGCATGGGGGAAACTGCCTCCATGATTCAATTATCTCCATCTGTTCCCTCCCACGACATGTGGGGATTATGGGAACTGTAATTCAAGATGAGATTTGGGTGGGTACAGAGCCAAACCATATCGTCATATAACCAACCCAAAAATAAAAGGAGTTGGGATGTAAAACCATATCATCATATAACCAACCCAAAAATAAAAGGAGTACAGATATAAAATCCTTCGGATGTGGAGGGGGAGAGGAGTACATAATAAAGAGACCAAGTGAATTTTTTATAAATAATATAATTTTCTGTGATTTTATATTTTACTATATATTGCATATAATTGTTTGAGTGTATATTCATATGTGTTGACAGAGTGTTTTAGAGAAGAGGAAAAAAAAATTTCAGTGAAAAGGTTAGAATGATTCAAGATGTCACCATGGTGTAATGTGATGTGAAACTATACTGACAGACTGACTGCTTTATGTTCTGTTTGTATTTAGAGAGAAATAAACCAATAAGCCTTCAGAGTCTTGTGACTTGGAGAACAAGTTTACATTAATTAGTGTTCCCCTCAGGCTCCAGTTGGCCAATATGTAATGAAGTGCAAAATGAGACAGTTGACTGTGCCAGTGAGCCATTTAGCTGAAAGATACTACATAATTGGTTTGATGTGCTTCCACTCACTCATTTCATGTATGGAGGTCTGCAGTGGTATTATGGATTACAAGGTTATAGGATGGTGAACTAGACAAGAAAGCGTAGGCTCTGGCAATCCCTAAATATTTAACAGGTTTTTGGGAGCATCTCTCCAATTTTATTTTATGATCGCATTAGCCTAAAGTAACACAGAAACTAAAGTAACCAAAAGGTCTACTCAGTTCCTGTTTGCCACAGTTGCCCATTTTATAAGATATCCTCACTCTGATCATCTTTGATATTTCAGAGCTTCTCTACTATATATTCCATTGTGTATTTATGTTAAAAATCTTATGAGGTTTTATTTGCCTATGGATTTATTAAACAATTTAAAATATTATTAGAAGCAGGTAATATAGCAACATTTGAGCATGCATTATTTCAACATATAGATTCTCACAAGTTCAAACATAGGAAATTCTGTGTAGGTTATATGTTGTCTGTGGAAATATAAAAGAGTTAAAATCATGTTATAAAAAAAACCTGGCAAAAAGTTTTTGAGACAACACAAGCAACATCTTCGAATTGTAAAATTTTAAAGTAGGAAAGGCACTAAGAAATCTAATACCAAATGCCTTTATTTCTATAGGAGGAATCTTAAGAGAAATGAATCTTGAAAAATTTGTATGCTTGATATAAAAAGTTATTGGCAAAAGTAAGATGATTTATTCATTCATAAATTTGTTCATTTATGCAAGCATTTACATATATTTAATAGTTAACATATATTGACTAAATATAATGTGCCTGGTACAGGTCTAGGTGGTAAGGATGCAACAGTGAAAAAGAGACAGGATTTCTGCTATTTGGAGATTAGAATCTAAACAGAAAAACAAATATCAAAAATTACCTAGACATTGGTTACCATGACAAAAAAAAACATAAAGAATATTATGGGGAAAAAAAGAAAGAATAAATTAGAACACAGAAATGATTATTCTAGGCCTAGTGCTTATAACACTCAGCATGTTTTGCAACTCATTGTTATGGCACTCAACTTGGTCTTCATCCAGTGAAAATGTTTACTGATTCTAATTATATGTATGTGTATCTATCATCTCTTATTTAGCCAAACTCCTTTTAATGAACCTTTAAGCTAGTTTCATTTGTTTTTGTCTGTGTGCTATGAAATAATACTTCAGTGAATGTTCTACACATGACTCCTTCTCACGTGTGCAAATGCATCCATTGGTTATACCATGATATAGAATTGCTGGGTATAAGAAAATGCACATTTAAAATTTTAACTGATGGTTTCAAATTACTCTCTACATGTATGTGTACTGATTTATATTCTCACTCAGCATGTCAGATACTTGCCAATAGCTGATATTGAACATTTAATGTTTGCCAATCTTATATTTGAAAATGGTTTCTCATTATTTTAAAGTACATATCTCTTATTTCTAATTATTTAGAGCTTTTGATTGAATCTTTTGTCTGTAATTCTTACTGTATTGCTTTGTGCTTTTGTTGATCTTAACAGTCAAATATCCTTCAACTTTGCCTGGATCATTTTATCTCCCCCATTGTCATTCCAGAAAAGCACCTGTGTTTTCTCACATGGATTACTGTAGTTTCCTAACTGGTTCTATGCTCATTCTACCTAACACACCCCTCAATCTATTTACCGCATGCCCTGTTTCAAAATTCTAATCTGACTACATCGTACCTCTTCCTCAGCTTACATCATTTCTGTGGTTTCACACTGCTTTTAAGGTAAAGATCATCACCACCATGAACATGAACTGAAGACACTATATGAGCTTGTGCAGGAAAGCAGGTTTCCAAGATGACCTTGGCTGACCTGGCTCAGCCTCACTCCTACTTGTTTCTCAGAATAACTGTAGGATACTACATCATGAAATAAGGAGGAAATGTCCGAAACAACTCAGGCTGTGTCCTTATCTGCCAGAAGGGGATGCCTTGCAATGCTGTGTTCAGCAACCCATGTATAAAACTGAGAGTAGAATGCTTTCAGAGTCCCTCAGCTGCGACATGATGTGCAGTGTTACCAGATGGGACTTCCTCTTTACTGGGGATCTTTCCTGAGCCTTGGCGGATCCGCTCACCATGAATTCCAGGCTTCTGTTTGTCCTTGCTGCCTTTCTGTGAGTAATAAATTTGCTTTGCATGACTTGATGTGTCAGTGTTTGGTCTCACTGGATTAGACCTAAGAATGTAAATGATAGAGTTATATCTGATGTGGAAGCTGAGTCTTCTTGGATCCCCTGCCAGAGTCAAGAATCCTTGTAATTTGTCTTTAACTTTCTCTAAAGCTTCTCCTTAGGCTATTTTGTCTTCCAGCAACACAGGCCTTCCTTTAGTTCCTGTAATGTGTCACATCGCTCCACAACCCAGTGCCTTTGGACTTACTGCTCCTTTCTTCCTGTGTTCCCGTCCTTTCAACTTCCCTTCGTTAACACCTACACACGTTTCAGATCTTAGACTGGTCATAATTTCTTGAGAAAAATCTTTCCTCTACTAAGTGAAACTCTCCCATGGCATGCTGTTTGTGGTATGTGTTTTGTTTTATTATTTATTTATTTACTTGTTTAATTTTTGTTTGTCACTTTAGTATCTGTTTTCCTTTATCAACCCTAAGCTGACTGAGGTCACAAATGGTATCTGGTTTTGGTAGCTGTTGTATTTTGTGAGCCAGTATTTTTTAGTGTCTGGCAGATGTTATATGTTCAATGGTTGAATGAGTTAAATAAATGAATATCCCATTTAATAGCATTCTTCTACATCTCTTGCTCTTATTCTGTGATCTTGACTATATATATAATTTAAAGTCTTTCTATATCCTAATGTATGCATATAATTTTCCTAGGTGTTCTGATTTGGACACATTTCGTAGTGCTTATGCAGTGTTCTCACTTTAGCTTGTTTATAAGTAGTTTTTAGTTACTGTTTACTTTCCTCTTTGATAAAGATAGTAATTTATGTAGACATCCGAGGTTCTAAGTATTTGGATATTTTGAGCTCTCTTTTAATTGTTCATTTCCTAATTAATTGCATTCTAGTCAGATAACATGGAATGTGTGACTCATGCAGTTGATATTTTCTGGTTCTAATTTGTGACATAGTGGTATTTGGGGAGTGATACAAAAGTGTTTGAAAAAAATGAACTCCCTATTTTTTGGATAGAAATAAATTGCCTGATAATTTTTTTGTTGTTGTTTTGTTTTTTTTTGTTTTGAGACGGAGTCTCGCTGTGCCGCCCAGGCTGGTGTGCAGTGGCCGGATCTCAGCTCACTGCAAGCTCTGCCTCCCGGGTTTACGTCATTCTCCTGCCTCAGCCTCCCGAGTAGCTGGGATTACAGGCGCCTGCCACCTTGCCTGGCTAGTTTTTTTTTGTATTTTTTTTAGTAGAGACGGGGTTTCACCGTGTTAGCCAGGATGGTCTCAATCTCCTGACCTTGTGATCCGCCCACCTCGGCCTCCCAAAGTGCTGGGATTACAGGCTTGAGCCACCGCGCCCGGCTTGCCTGATAATTAACAAGAGTTAATTGGAATATTCAAACATCTTATACTCATTAAAC
Source organism: Rhinopithecus bieti (assembly GCF_001698545.2). Lineage (NCBI taxonomy): Eukaryota > Metazoa > Chordata > Mammalia > Primates > Cercopithecidae > Rhinopithecus > Rhinopithecus bieti. Next base: position 2,329,151 of record NW_016803198.1, read on the forward strand.
TTGTTAATATTCCTCAGAAGATTTTACGTCCTTTTTTTGTTCTGAGAGGTTTTTTGGGGTTCAGTAGGACATTTTCCTTTCTAATAGTACTTGGAGATGAATGGTAGAATTTTTTTTTAACTTTTCTTTCTACATTCCATCCATTTGTATTAATGTTACATATGTTCATTCAATAAATATTTATATTTATTGAATAATTTACTAAGTGTCAGCTCTGGGATTACAAGTGAGCAAAACAAGAAAAATAATTACTTTTATAGAAATTACATTCTAATGGGGAGCTTACATTTTAGTATAGATTGCATTTTACATTCTTTAATAACCTTTGACTTGAACGTTTACATCGCTAGTTCAACATTAAGTGCTTTGTTCTATTAAACCTGCTTCTTCAGGTATTATGTCTTTTGTTTGTTACATTGATCACTGAAATTCAATACCCATGTTTTCGTATCATTTGTCCTAGGTATGTATTGCTAGGTCTTGACTACTTGATTTAGAGAGGGGTCAGGACAGATAAAGCATGCCTATCATTTGTCTTCCAGGTATGCAACATCCTAATGGGTTATTACAGAGAAATTGCCCAGTTTTTCTCACTCTGGTGTGTAACAATACTCTCAGCAAGAGACAAAGCAGCAGAATATAGTTGCATTAATTCTCAATGCAATTTTTCAAGTAATCGCCCTGACATTGACTCCAGGGACCTCTGTAACTCTATTAATACAACTATTAATACACTATTAATACAACTATTAATTAACTTTAAATTGAAGTATCTATGTCTTTGCCATTGACTACTGCATTCTCTATTGCAAATAATTTAGGATATCATTTAATTATTTTTCCTCTAGAACTGATTCCTCTTTGATGATCTCTTCAATATTATGAGTCTTTCTTATTTTTTAGTACTATTAGGTATTTATATATTTTAAAACATAGTTATTTTAAAATAACACTATGGGGAATGAATATGCTTAGCAAATGCTTAATATACTATATTGAATTAATCTTTTATAATTATTTTATAGAACAGTTTGTCAAAATGTGTCAAGTTCAAAATTCGCACTACCTCTTACCAGATAGTGTTTTAGGAATATAGATAGACAGATAGATAGATGTATATAAATATATATATATATATTTATCCCTTTATATATATAAAGATAGCTACAGATGATTTTGTACTTTAGTTGACTTGGTTGTAACTGTCTCATATATTGGTCCCAGGTAAGTTTTTGAAATGTTGAAAAAGGGTTCTCCTTTATAATCTGTCAATTATAGGAATTAAAAAGAAGGATGATCCTAATCTATCAAGTAAATCATTTTATGTTATATTATTGAATTGCACAGTTCACTGTAGGTTATACATTTAAACATCTCCCAAATTAAATTAGCAAAACAATTTATTTCCTGTTATGTTTTTCAAGGAAAAAGGATGATATTCTTTCCACGCTCTGTATCCGCAGTTACAGCTAACTCTGTCACATCCAACTGCCAATGTTTACAGAGGTGTTCCAAATTAATTTAAAATAAAATTGAATGATTTATTTCAATCTGTTTATAAAGCAGAGTCATGCATACATCGATTTTTGATAACTGGATACTTTATCTGATTGTTAGCTAAGGAAAGTTCTATTATTTTATATATTGCTTTCTTTGGGAATCTTCTGGAGATTTATGTAAAACAAACAAACAAATAAAACACAAGCTTTTTACTTTTACAATGTCCAGATGCAAAGTTTCTAAGTTATCTCCTGTTTGCTGTGTTCCTGTAATACTCATAGTTGACTATAAGAATGATCTGGCATATGAGCAACTAACTGATGTTATAATAATGAGCTTGCATTCTCTCTCCTTTAAGTGAGTATTTTATGAAGCTAAAATATATGAAGAAAACCTTAATATTTTACTCTTGATAGGACTGAGAAAAGAGAAATCTTTCAAAACCTGGCAATGTTAGACAAACAAGATGAGGCATACTGAGGAAAAGCCATTAAAACAATACTGTCAAAATAAACTCCAAAAATCAAAGACTCGGTTTAGTATTAGCATGTTTACAAATTTTATTGTTGTTGTACACATTGTTCATAGAACTTTTTTTGTTTAAATAAAGCAAGTTTTAAAACTCACACAATTCTATTAACATCTGAGTTAGCTTTGGGATATCACACATGAATCTAAACCTCTTACTCAGTGTAGCTTCAGTTTCACCTAAATCACTGTTGTTGTAACATGAGGTTTTTTTGTCTTTCATTTAACCATATGATTGAAACATGATTTTCCTTTGCTCTTTATTCACTTTTGTTTATAATAATAGTTGTAATGATATTGGAAATTTATAGGGTGAGTCTATTTAGAAAGCAATAGGTGGAACTGAATATGTAAAAAACATCAGGACAACAAACTTGAATTCAAGACCTAATTTGTCTGTACCATATTTTGAATCTGAGAAAATTCAGATGTTATATATTCATTTATTTTTATTTTATGAAAGAAAATATAATGTTTAAACTGTAAAATTGTATGATCAGTGTCACACATACTAACCAACAGTGTGGACGAGGTCAATAAAGCTTCATTCTCAGGATTGAAGAGGCAATTATTTATTTAGGACAGTGTCCAACACATGCTAGAAGCTTAATTACATAGTAATGATTTTTCCATTTGTGATTCGACTTTCCTGAATGGAAAAGTGGAGCTCAAATAGTGAATCCCAAAAGGAATTATAAGTATAACATCATAGATTTCTCATATATTGTGAAGACTATAAATATTCAGAGAATGTATCCAAAACATAGCAAATAGATCTAAACTCACATATCAAAACAGAGTGATTGGTCTTTGCTGGTGGTGGTCTGGCTGATGTTTGGACTCGCAAGAAAAATTGCTAAAACTGAATGATGAATAATATTTGGTTTGTGTATATAAGTGTTGGTTCATTACTATATCCATGCAGATTATTTTCTTTTTTTTTTTTTTTTTTTCTTTTGAGACAGAGTCTTGCTCTGTCACCCAGGCTGGAGTGCAGTGGAGCGATCTCGGCTCACTACAAGCTCCACCTCCTGGGTTCATGCCATTCTCCTGCCTCATCCTCCTGAGTAGCTGGGACTACAGGTGCACGCCACCACACCTGGCTAATTCTTTTGTATTTTTAGTAGAGACGGGGTTTCACCGTGTTAGCCAGGATGGTCTCGATCTGCTGACGTTGTGATCCGCCTGCTTTGGCCTCCCAAAGTGCTGGGATTACAAACGTGAGCCACCGTGCCCGGTCTATTTTCTATTCTTATATTAACATTTTGTATAAGCAGGCTTGTTTTTTAACATATGCTCCTCTGAAATTGAAGCTGAACGTTTTATGACTGGTTCCTCTTTAAATGAAGGTACCTTTAAGTCTGAAATGGCCAGATGGTTTTTTAGGTTTAGCGTGTTGAATATAAATACATAGAGATAGGATGAAGATGGTGGATGGGAGACATGATGGATAGGAGGCAGGGCCAACATGCAGCTCTCACATGGATGGACTGAACAGCATGGCGAGACTCACACCATGATCTTCTGCTCCAAGAACCACCCCAGGAACATACCAGGAAAACCTAAAGAATTCACAGATACTTTGAAAAAAATGGCACATCGCTGCAAATTTTGTGAAACAGGAGAAAAACCATGAGTTCCCAAAGTATGAGAAGGGGAAAACCTACCTCCAAACACATATCCCCACTGGGGAATGTGAAAATCCACATCACATGACTGTATCTCAATTAAAATTAAGGTAATAGGAGGTAAAATAGTTCAGCGAGTCTCGATTTCTTAGGCATCTATGGTGCTAGTATGAGTTAATTTTGTTGTGAGTATTAGGGAAATAATATATAGGACCAGGGAACTAATTAGGAAAATAATTATGAGAGCATGGTCATGGAAAGTGAGTAGTTCTTCTCTAATACGGGATGTGGCGTCTTGAAGGCCTCATTGAACTGGATGAGCCATTAAGACATACAGGATTTAACCTATATATTAACTTTGACAAAGTTATGTAATAATTTTCCTAATATCTTATCAAGAGAGTCGTAGAGGGTATGAGACTGGCTTGAAACCAGTTTCTGGAGGTTCGATTTCTTCCTTTCTCATTTAGGTTTTCACGTAGGTTGGTTGTTCGAATGTGTGGTAAGGTGGTGAACAGCCATAAAGTCACTGTAAATTAGTAGATGGTTGTTCAATTGTTGACATTTTCGTTTTGAAGCAAAGGCTTCTCAGATTATAAAGATTATTAGTATAATTGCTGTTAGTGAGATAAATGAGTCTACATATGAGATAATATTTCATGCGGCTGTATGAATCAGGATAAGGAGTAACGTCAGGTCATACCAGATAGGCCAAGGAAGTGCTGTGGTAAAAAGGTTAAATTAACACCTTTGAATATAATGGTGAAGTGGATTTTAGCATAGGTCTGATTAAGTATATAACCTGAAAATAGGGAGAATCAGTGGACAAAGCCTCCTATAATGGCGAATACCACTCCTATTGACAGGACGTAGTGGAAATGGGCTACAACATAATATGTGTCATGCCGGACAATATCTAGTGATGAATTAGCTAGTACAATGCTGGTTAAGCCTCCTACCTTGGAAAGGAAAATGAATCCTAGGCCTCAGAATATTGCGGGAGATCACTTGATGTTACCACAGTACAGTGTAGCTAATCAGCTAAAGACCTTGACGTCAGTAGGGATAGCAATAATGTTGGTAGTGGAGGTGAAGTATGCCACTACTACCACATCATTAGACCAATTTCAGTTAAATTGGATTCCTGTGCTGGTAAGACTCCATTTAATGCATGTCTTTTGTATGCCAGAAACTATACTATGTTGTAGACTATATGCTTATTTAATTTTCACAAAAACGCTGTGAATGTAGATTTTAATATTACTGTTTAACACTTTCACTTTTGTTAAAATGAAAAGATATGTCAAAATCAGACTATTAGTAAAGTTTTAAAGTCATCTCAGTGTGGCTTTTCTACCATGCAATGAAAGTCAGTAGGAAGCTCATATGGAACACTGAGTGTTCCTTTTACTTTGTTTCAAATATTTTCACTCACTTTTCTCTTGCCTGCGTAAAGCTATAGAAAACACTCAGTGGTAACTTATCTTGCTAATGAAAGTAATATTAAAAATAGCTTTTGCAGGATATTAATATAAATAATTCTTTAAATGGATCTTGGGTGATTTTCAAAACAAAAGTTAAGAGCAAAGAATTCTTCTAGGTAGAAGATATTGGCCTGAAATTAAAATGCACTGAAAATCTAAAGTGAATGTTACTGTTTTGAGGAAGTCACTCTACCTTCTAAGTAATTTTGATAAAAATGAATTAATGGTTGATTTTGAACAATGATTTGAGCTAAAATTCCCATACTCTATTCCCTTCCTCTAAGTGCTTTAAACTAATTTTTACTTAATACACAAACCACTTTCTCAGATAAACACGGGTCAAAAATTTATTTCTCTGGTAGCAGATAAACTTTTCCATCAGCTATTCTTAATTAACATGTAAAGACCAAGTTGCCATCCTAATTAAACGTTTTCGACATTTTCTATATCTATGTACAAACTATGCCAAGTTTAACATTTTGTTTTTTTAACATTTTGTGTTTTAAAACATTCATGTATTTTAGATTATATTTTGTTATAACATTAAAATAATTAAGCATTTTGACCCACAATTTTAATACATTTACTTCAAAAGATACTTTCCTTTTAAAATTTTGTCAAATTTTATCTGCTTTTGTACTTATTTACATGATTGTAATAATAGTACTATTTGTTATTCTACTTTTAAATTAATTTCATTTGCTGCATATTATATAATATATTCACAATTATTGAGGCTTTTACCATCTGACTCCCAGTTACCCTTTATATTAATTTTCTGTCATCACAATAAATGATTTTTACAATCTAGTGGATATGATAGCTAATAAAACAGACTTGAAAATTTTTTATCTACATAACACCGGTGCCTCCTCTTCACCATACACTAGATATCGGAAGTGGTACAGATATATTGTCAAAGGTGGAGAAGGTGGAGAAGTGAGCAGAGTAATTACAAATAGTCTTTAAATTCAGCCATTCCCTAGTCAAGCTCCTACCTGACCGCAGATCAGGAGAAAACCCTGCTGAGATCAGGCAGCCCCAGCCGAAATCAGCAGAATCCCTCAGCCAACCCATTGTCTTATGAGAAGAAACAACCGATTGTTGAATTTAGCCTAACATCTTTTGACTAGCAGAACTTTATTCATGATAGTATTGTGGAATTAAATCACAGGTACTTCCCACTACCTTAAACTTAATTGTTCTTAACTTGAACTTATCGTTTACTCTATTGATCCTTCACCTTGTAAATCTGAAATTTTCTCCTGAGTTATTCATTTTGGTGAACAGCAGGAGAGCCTATGCAGTTTCCCATGTCCAAAACATGTGTGTGTTTCTTTCTTTCTTCCCTTTCATTAACCTCCAGCTTATACATTTTTACCAATTCTAGTTCATTTTACCCTGTACTTACCTTCAAATTTTACTAACCTGTCTATACTGAAAATTCCTTAGTGTAATCCCTTTTTATATCTTGCATAAACTTTTTTTTAAAAAAAAATTAGGCTTAGGCTCATCTTTACTTCATCAGTATGTTTTCTCTTCAAAAAAAAAAAAAAAAGTAACCTCACTTTGATACCACATTCATTTTTCTGAAATGCTAATTTGCTTAGGCTACTTTCCTGCTTTTGTCCCTTCATAAGATTTTGGAAAGAGAGTTGATGACTTTGATGGTAGAAAAGGCCCTTTGGTGTATGGCCCTCATCTTTCTATCTGTCCCCAGTCAGATCAGTTCTAGAAATCACGCTCTTGTGCTTTTGCATACGTCTGGCATGACTTTTAAGCCATTATCTCCAAAGCCAACTCTTTCTTATGCTTCAGGATATACACAAGCCTCACTATCACTTAAAATGAGGTAGGTTTCTATAGCTCGTGTTACCTATAATGCTCTAAACGCACCTCCATTTTAGGATTTATTAATTGTTTCAACAAATATTTAGCATATTTTAATTTATATTATACTCTAGAAGGCAGGAGACATCTTATAGGACATAATCTGATTTACTCCATACATTATAAAATAATGATTTTTTTACTCTCTTGAGTTATTTACTTGGGAGATATTACTAAGAGTGGTGTTATAATGTTATGAATCAATTGTACCTAAAAGTGACAATAACAAAAAAATTTAAAGTGTTTTATTTAAAACTTTCTGCTTTTCTGTTAATTACTAGAAAACATTATACGTATTAAATGTTTTAATCTTTATAAATCTTAGAACTTTATTTAAAATAATTGGAAATGGGAATCTCTAAAGTTCCCCTAAGTTAAAATATACTGCAGAAGTTTACTTGCAGTAAAGAATGTCATACCTTATCTCTCTAAAGTCTGAGATTCATGAACTTGGGCATTTCTTGGAATATTTTTTGATAAAAGTGTAATACAAGTCAAGAAGCCTACCGAAATACATAAAAAATCTAGATGAATATTTCTAGTAATTTATAGAAGTCATAAATTTTTGGTTCGAATTAGTATTTATTGATGATCCATGTTCTGACATTGAGAATGTCTTAGTGTCAACATTTTTCTCAATCTTTATTAGTAATATGGGCATATATGTATAAGATGAATATTATAGCATTGTATTCTTGCTGCAAGGACATTGGCTTTTTTGTTTATTTGTTTGATTGGTTTGCTTATATATTCCATAAAATTTTATTTGATGAGTAGAGCTGCATAAGAGAAGAAGCCAACAGTGTTTTAATGAACCTAAGGAATGATTAACAAATTGCTACTTATTGAAGAACACTAATATGTTGACAGAAACTTCAGAAAGATACTGAATTGCATTTATCTTTGGCCATTTGCTATTTGAGCTCACCTCACATTGATTTTTATTCTTTTGGGTTCTGATGAGTCTTTTTTACTTTTTTTCCCCTTTGCTGCTTTTTTAAAAAAGGTATCTTAGCAGCATTTTTGATGTACATTTTCAGATAATCTTACAAAGTCTCATATAACCATTATTTTGAATTTGTAAATATATATTTGTACCTGATCAGTCTAAGGTATAAACTCACTAAATGACTGTAATTTAAAAACTACTATGAGCTGTGTTTTATGTTAGATATACTCAATAAGCACTTGTCATTACCCACTTTATTTATCCACTTAGCAGATATTTATTGAGTGGATATGAATGCAGGAATAATTATTTTATTGTACTTTGCTTTATTGTGCTTTGCAAAGGTTGCATTTTACAAGTTGAAGGCTTGTGGCAACCCTGTGTCAAGCAAGTCTATCAGTGCCATTTTTCCAACAGCTTGTAGACTCTGCGTCTTCGTGTCACATTTTGGTAATTCTCACTACATTTCAAACATTAAAATTATTATTATATCTGTTATAGTGATCTGTGACCAGTGATCTTTGATGTTACTATTGTAATTGTTTGGGGCACAGCAAACAGAGCCCATGTAAGACTTCAAACTTAATCAATCGATGTCAATGTGTTCAGGCTACTCCAGTGACTGGCCTTTCCCTTATTTCCCTCCCTCTCTTTGGGCCTCTCTTTTCCCTAAGACACAACAGTATGGAAATCAGGCCAATTAATAATCCTTTGAGGGCTTCTAAGGGTTCAGGTGAATGGGAGAGTTGCACATCTTTCACTTTAAATCGAAAGCTAGAAGTAATTAAGCTTGGTGAGGAGGACATATGGAAAGTTGAGATAGGTTGAAGGTAGGCCTCTTGTGCCAAACAGTTTGCCAAGTTGTGAATATATGTAAAAAAAAAAAAAAAAAGGTTCTTGAAGAAACAAAAATGCTACTCCAATGAACACACAAATGGTAAGAAAGTGAAATAAGCTTATTGTGATAGGGAGAAAACTTTAGTGGTCTGGATAAAAGATCAATCCAGCCACAATATTCCCTTAAGCTAATCCTAATCCAGAACAAGACTTAGCTGTTGTGTAAAATCATATGAAGGCTGAAAATGATGAGAAGGCTACAGAAGAAAAGTTTGAAACTACCAGAAGTTGGTTCATGAGGTTTCATGAAATACATAAAAGTTCAAGGTGAAGCAGCAAGTGCTGATGGAGAAGTTGCAGTAAGTTATTCAGATATAGCTAAGACAATTAATGAAGCTTGCTACATTGAATAACAGATTTTCAATTTAGATGAAAAAGTCTTTTATTGAAAGAAAATGACATCTAGGACCTTTATAACTAGGGAGGAGAAGTCAATGCTTGGCTCCAAATCTTCAAAAAATAGGCAGATTCTCTTTTTAGAGGCTAATGCAGCTGGTGACTTCAAGCTGAAACCAGTATTCATTGATCTCTCTAAAAATTCTCAGCCCACAAGAGTTATGTTAAATCTACTCTCCTGTGTTTTATTAATAAAAGAACAAAGCCTGGATGACAGCACATTGGTTTATAGTATAGTTTACTAAGTATTTTAGGCCCACTGTTGAGACCTTCTGCTCAGAAAAAGAAAAATAAATGCTTTCAAAATATTACTGCTCATTGATAATGCACTTGGTCTCCCAAGAACTCTGATGGAGATGTCTAAGATTAATGTTGTTGTCATGCCTACTAACAACATATCCATTCTGAAGCCCATAAATCAATGTAATTTTGTCTTTCAAGTCTTACCGTTTTAAGAAATACATTTTGTAAGGCTTTCACTACCATAGAGACAGTCCTCTGAGGAATCTGGGCAAAGTAAATTGAATTCTGGAAAGAATTCACCATTCTAGATGCCATTAGGAACATTCGTTATTCATGGGAGAAGGTCAAACTATCAATATTAACAAAAGTTTGAAAGACATTGATTCCAACCCTCATAAATGACTTTGAGAGGGTCAAGACTTCAGTGGAAGAAGTCACTGCACATGTGGGGAAAACAGCAAGAGACCTAGACTTAGAAGTGGATCCTGAAGATGTGAATGGATTGCTGCAGTCTCGTGATAGAACTGTAATGGATGAGGTGTTGCTTCTTAGAGATGAGCAAAGAAAGTGGTTTCTTGAGGTGGAATCTACTCCTGCTGAAGATGCTGTGTAAATTGTTGAAATTACAAAAAAAGACTTTAGAATATTACATATACTTAGTTAATGAAGCAACAACAGAGTCTGCAAGGATTAGCTCAACATTTTGAAAGAAGTTATACTGAGGGTAAAATGCTATCAAATAGCATTGCATGCTACAGAAGCATGTTTCATGAAAGAAAGAGTAAATCCATGCTGCAATCTTCATTGTTATTTTAAGAAATGGCCACAGCCACAAAACCTTCAGTCACTACCACGCTGATTAGTCAGCAGCTGTCAACATAGAGGCAAAACCCTCCACCCGCAAAAAGATTACAACTCACGGAAGGCTCAGGTGACTGTTAGCATTTTTTAGCAATAAAGTATCTTTCAATTAAGGGATGTACATTAAAAAATAACTATGGCACACTTAATAGACTATAGCATAAACATAGCTCTTGTATTACAGTGAGAAACCAAACAATTTGTGTGACTCCCTTTATTGGATTGGTCTGGAACTGAACCTGCAATATCTCTGAGGGATGCCTGCACTAAGACAATGTGCTAGGTGTTCTTGTTATTATAAACAAAGAGACACAACAAGGTGTAACTTCTAGTATTGACATATGTATTTGAGGTTGGAAGATGGGCCCGCTACATAAGTAAAACACTATCCTATACGGTTAGCTTCTTTCAATGAATAACAGAAAAAGAGGCATAGCAATAATAACATATGAAAAGTAACAACTGAAATTAGGCTTCATTATATTTTTCATAACATCTGTGGTGGAGAGAACAAAGCTAGTTTTCTAACTACTTAAGGTTTTACTGACTTTGCTTTTGTTATATCAGTTCCCTCTGTGAAGTGTTGTTTCTCTTACGGTCTGGCCAATGAAAGATGTTGCTTGCTTCTGAAGATGTCCTTTGTCTTTAATTAATTGACAACACAGTTATAGCATGTAAAGGAAAATCTATCATCTAAAATGCATATATAAGGGACAAGAGAAATATTGTGTGGCAAGGAGAGCGACTGAATTTAGAATTTAAAATATTAAGGTTGTACTTAATAAGAGACAGGCAACTGACTGCTATCTGCTCTCCACTTCTCACCTACCATGGTAAAATGGTAATAATCTTTTTTAAAATAATGAGTGCATAAATGGATCAAAATATGTTTTTTCATAGAAGTGTGAAATTTCTAGTTTTCAATCTATAAATCAGAGAAACAATATAGCCTTTGTAGAAACTAATAATGCCTTAATTTTCTTTTCATTTTATCTCAGTAGAATTAAGTTCTGCTTTATCAGAAACTGGAATAAAGCAAATTTCTTGTGGGGTCTTTCGAACAGGAAGAAAAAAAATGTTACTTTCCTCAGTTTGATCAGATAGAGCTCCATAAAGGAAATTGGATTTATTTTGAAAGAGTGCAATGGGTTGACTTTTTAGGAAAGAGGCTTTTAGTCAAAGGCACCTTGTGAGAGGCAAAAATGCTATAGGATTTTAAAAAAGAAAAGAAAAGAAATGGAAAAAGAGAGAGAGAGAGAGAGAGAAGAGGATAAGCTATGAGCAGGTAAAAAGAGCATATGGCAAAACTTAAAACCCTCTATGGGGAAAAGAGAAGAAAAGGATTCGTTGCATATGGTTTAGGGGGAAAAAGACCAAATTTGATAAAGTCTCTTAGTCTAAGAGTTGTCTTTTTTCAATTAAATATAAAGTTTTCTTGGCAGGTACTATTTTGATTTTGTAATTATTTGCATCATAAGACTTAGTATCTTTTGGAAGCTAAGAGATTAAATGATACGTATTTAACCTCTGATATTTGAATTTGACGTTTATGTGACTGTGTATTACATATACTAAATTTCATAAATTCTTAACAATATTATTCTTCAGTTACTCATCTATCACAATTAATATGGTATACTTACAAACTCACATGGGCTGAGTAATCTTTTTTCATATCCATATTAATATCACACCAAAATAATAAGAAAGTCACTTTTGCTACTAGTTTAGATTTAACATTAGTAAAAATTACACATCGTTTATAGAATCATGGACAATACAAAAAAAGGAAAAAAAACTTAATTTCGATCTTCATGCTTAGAAATCAATATAGTTGTTTACTGTGAACTTCTTCTTTTATAGATAAATTGAAAAGTGCACAATAATTTTGAATCACCAAAATGGAGTCATGAAAAGTGAAAAAAACACCCGTTATAATGAATCAGTGGAGGTCCTGTTTTATTTCATTTTGCCTTTTTATTGCATCCACTTACCACTTACAGTAATAAGGTATCAGCAGAGACATAAACTATCATGGTTGACATGAGAAATGAATTTTTAGGGAGATTATTTTGGGACATGGTGCTCATGCTAGTCTTTCCACTCTTTCAGTAATTTTATGCGTTTCAAAGTTTGATGCGCTTACAAATGTCGTATGACAGCCAAAAACCAAACACTTCCTTGTATCTTATTTTCCTTTTTTTTCACCAAAAATGTGTCAAACTTTTACTTAGTTCTAGCAGAAGACACAAAGATGAATAATGACTAATACTAGAGAATATTCCTTAAGGATCTAATCTTAATAGTTTTGCACTTTATGTATTTTTATAGAAATATCTTTCAACTACAAGCAGTTCACATAGAGAATTTACATATTTAATGTTTTTTATCTCACTAGAACATATGACCAACTAATATTGATAATGGCAGGGGTGACTTGGTAGAGAGAAAATGTGTTAAAGTCTTGAAATAATTGATCCAGAAAGGAATCAATATAGCCTGTCCCACTCATTTATAGATGAATACACCTTAGTATACAAAGGAGTGCTGCGAAAACAAGATTAGCATTTGTTGAGGAAGACTTTTCCTTCCTACTTTGCAAATTACCTCAAAGTGGAATTTACCCTAACTACTCCAAGTCTCTGAGAATCTCACTGATTCCCACTGACATGGCGAGTCTATCTGACTGATGGATTGGAAATAAGGATCTGGGACTAAGGTTCACCATCCCTTACCCTTTTCCCAAGCTAGGTTGCTTGTACCACCAGAAATATTCGCAAAATAATTTTAGCCTTATGCATTTAGCACTAAACAAAAATCACATATTTTAGACATGTGCCTTAACATTGTCATGTAGAATAATCTCTGACTGATCAGGGCTGCTTATGATGGTTTTTGTAAATCTGAGGTTCCCTATTGAAAAAGTCACTATTGTTGTCCTACTAAACCACATTCCCCAGTGTCAGTTGTATCACTAATAAAGATGACATATTGTTGTCAGTTGTTTGTTTATGTCCAAATCATTTAGGCCTCAGATCTTCTTCAACTACCAACTGGATTTATTTTATTAATATTGGGGTGTGTCTGTGTGTGTGTGTATGTGTGTCTGTTTCTATTTAGGAGACTAAATGTATATCTGTATGAAAAAGAGTATAATGGCCAGGTGAGAACACTAAAAAGAGTAAAGAAGTACGCTTATTATGTTTGCAGCAATTTATAATTAAGTTTGCCAAATAAAATAAACATACTCAGTTAACTTTGAATTTTAGAAAATCAATAACAACATCCAAATGTGTTTATAAGTGTATTTCATTTATTATTTACCTGAAATTCAAACTTTTTTTGCTAACTATGGCAGAACTACCTATCATAATTTTGTTTTCAATAATAATAAAATGCTATTAAAATAATAACCAGTAAATAATATGTGGTGAGAATTCACTTCCTGGATATTAACCTTCATGTTTTAAAAGACAACCTTATTTAAATTGGTTATTCTGGAGCATGCAGAGGAGACAGAATACTAACTGATATCTTTAGATACATAATTGAGGAATTTATCTTACTGTAAAATTAACAGGCAAGAAATCCTTGAAAATAAGCATGAAAATCATTTCACTAAGAAACATCTATCACTCTCATCTTTGCTTCACTAAGGAGCAGAATCTTTGCTGAATTGATGATACCATCAAATTGTTCAAGAAAATTTCTTTCATTCCTGTCAGTCACTGTTTAATCTTAAATGTCAGAAAATCTCGGTTATCAAAAGCAAGTAATAAACAAGTTCTCTAAATGCACAAATACAAAATAAACTCAATATCGAGTGGCCCCACATTTCTTCAAAATGAAGTTGCAAACAAGAGGTTTCCTATTTTTACTAACTTGTAAATTTGGATGTTTAATAATGTACATGGATAATCAAAACAAATATATGCTATATTAAATTAGTTATGCATATGTGTTTAATCCAATATTTCATTACATATTAATTTAGGGATGGCTTTTTCTGAGTTACATTTAGTGAAAATAATTTTATTCAAACTCATATATCTATTAACGCTATCATTATCATTAGAGAACATTTCTAAACCATCCAACAGTGTTTTTCAAAGGGGCTTTCTTTGTTTTGTTGTTTGAGATTTTCTGATACAAAACAGATTTCCTGATACAAAACAATTTCAAATTAGTTCTATTTGGTCATTAATTATTGCTAGAGTTTATTTGCTAATTCCAAAAATTTCCAGAGATTTTAGTTTTTTTTTTACTTTTATAAATGTATTTCATAAATTTGTTCACAGTGTTAGCTCTTTTTAAGGTCTGTTCCATTTGGTATTTATGTATACCTTTCCTCTTTAATAATATTTATCAGCATCTTTTATTCTCTTTTATCAACAATCTTATCAGTCTTAGTCATTGGCTTTTTTGCTCCTTTTTTTCTGTGTTTTGTTAGTTTGGTTACCTTTTTGTCTATTTTTCTTCACCTCTTTGGTTATCATTCTGCTAATTTAAAACTGTAGATTGTATCTCTATTCCTTAGGTGGCTCTCTCGCTGTCTTTTCACATACACACACACACATTGTTATATTTTTACATATATAATGTATATTCAACACTATATATTATATATTTATATACATTTGTATTTAGTATTCATAATTGACCATATCTTATTTTAAAAGTCTAAAATTACTTTTTATTTATTTTTCTGTATATCACCACATTTTAAATAAAAAATGAAAATTTTTCTGTTTTTATTTATTTATTTATTTATTTTGAGATGGAGTCTTGCTCTGTTACCCAGGCTGGAGTTCAGTGGTGCAATCTCGGCTCACTGCAACCTTCTCCTCCTAGATTCAAGCAATTCTCCTGCCTCAGCCTCCTGTGTGGCTGAGATTACAGGAGTTTGCCACCACACCCAGCTAATTTTATACTGTTTTTAGTAGAGATAGGATTTCACTATGTTGGTCAGGCTTATCTCAGACTCCTGGCCTTAAATGATCCTCCCATCTCATCCTCCCAAAGTGCTGGGATTACTGGTGTGAGCCACCACATCCAGCCTGTAAAAACAGGCTTTAGGAAAAAATAAAAAATTTTGTTTAAATAAAAAAAAATAAAAATTTTTGTTTAAAGTTTAGTTTTATTATTTTCTGGACAGAAAAAAATTACTTATTTTACAGTATATAGTTAATTTACATTTGTCAGTATATTCTATGTTCACAATTTTTGTTGATATTTTTCTTCTTCTCTCTGTGTTCACATTTCCTGAAGAATTAGTTTTGGGTGTTCATTTAGTCGTTAAGTGTGAACTCTCTTAGCATTTGTATGTCCGAAAATATCTTCATTTTGCCCTCACAGCTGGATAATTGTTTCAGTTGATATCAAATACTAGATTCTAAGAGATATAAGCATTCTGAAGATATTTTCAGTAGCTTTTAAAACATATTATGGTTTTAAAAAGAGCCTAGTACCAGGCCAGTTGTCACAACTTCAGGTGCAATTTGATTTTTTCTCAAGTCGTTTTAAGATTTTATTTCAATCTTTGATGTACTGAAGTTTGTCCATGATACATATGAGTATAAATAAATATTTTTCAAGCTCAGTATTCAGTGTTCACTTTCAGTATGAAGACTCATGGATAATTCTTTTGAGTATTTCTTCAAGATTATTTTAACAACACTTTTTTCATTTTATTGGTCCATATACATGAGTCTGGTCCATCTTTCATTGATGCCTAATCTTCTTCTGTATTTTTTATTTTTCTCCATAATGCATTCTTGGTGAATCAGTACTATAACAGCTTTACTATTTTTTCTGTGAAATAGCATCTAAGGTTTATTCCTTTAATTTAAAGAAGTTTTGTTACTATACTTTTAACTCCAAAGAATTGTTTTCACGTACACTTTTCTTGAATCATTTATGCCTGTTTTGATTTCATAATTGCTTAGTCTTATTGTTTTTCCAGTTGTGTGTAAGTAAAGTCATGTAGCAACAATGAAATAGTAAAACAGGTCTTTAATTGATTCTTAATGAGGAGATAAGTCTTCTGACTGGTTATAATATGGAATGAAATACTCATTTGGCAAATAACAGATATCATTATAACTTTCTAGTATGAGTTCTGGATCAGGGATAAAATAAAGCACTGTGAAAACTTTCTCACCTTTACCTTTAGCATGAGCCCAGGTAGACTCATCTTCCTCCTTGCTCTTCATCTCTCTGAGAAGAGTTACCACTTTTCAAGCTGTTGCTGGACTTTCATGATGATAAACTGGGGGCCTGGAAAAGATGCAGGAATAAAATGGAATCGGAAAGAGAATGAGTTAAAGCACTAGAAAAGGGAAAAAACTTTCTCTAGAAATTAAAATTATGCATGAAACAAGAAGCTCAGGCAAAGAAAGAAACCAAAAAGCTCCGAGGCTAGTTGTGTGAGGGAGTTTTGAGAGTTTTGTTTGTGAGATGCTCAGAAGAGAATATTGAAGAGAAAAAGAATAAGGCTTTAAAGATGTTTGTTAAATCCTATTTAAACATTTTAAAATGTAGGTAATTAATGGAGTTATGATCCATTTACTGTTAGATTTTAAATGTACCCCACAGATAGAGGGCCACAGAAGTCCTGGATATTGTTAGGGATGTATTTACTAAACACTGTTTGTCACTATGGTAGTTTAGGGTATTATGGTTTAATTGTTTTTTGTTCAACATCATGCTAGTTTCTGGTGCTACAAGTGAAAATATAAAATAGCAAAACTGCTGAAGATTTTCATCTGAGGTTATCTAAGCAGTATTTTCTCCTCCCCCAAACAAATATACACATATATACATATATACACACATATATACACATATGTAAACACACATATATACACACAAGTACATATATGTATTTATTTAAATTTACTTAAGACCTATAAAATTACAAAGAATTTATCCTGAGTGATATATAAACATTTTTGCCTTAAACAGAATTTATTTAGCTTCAGTCAACTTCTCTACTCATGGTAGGTTCTTCCTTCATAATGGTTAAATTAGCAGGGTGGATATATACAACTTAATCTGTTGGAATGTGTGTTAAAATTGTGATAAAATAGTGAAAGAAACGAAAGTAATAAAATAATAGAGCATGAGAGACGGGGGAATCCACTGAGCTAGGATGGTCTAGACATGGCTTCTCTGAAGAGGTGACATTCAAACAATGAATGATGAGAGAGAGGCAACATTAAGACCATGAGGAGAAATGGGTTTCAAAAACAAAGAGACAATATATTCAAAGAAAAGAGTTTGTCATATCTGAGGAATTAGAAGAGCCTAACGTAGCTGGACTGTAATACTAATCATGTAGAGAGGCATGCAACAAATGTGAGGAAGTGGAAAGTGATTGATTACGCAGCAGCTCTGTGGTTGAGAGTTTTAAAAAAAGTATTTCTGACCAGGCACGGTGGCTGACGCCTGTTAATCCCAGCACTTTAGGAGGCCGGGGCAGGGGGATCACCTGAGGTCAAGAGTTCCAGACCAGCTTGGCCAACATGGTGAAACACCATTTCTACTAAAAGTACAAAATTGGTGGCAGGCGTCTGTAATCCCAGTTACTCGGGAGACTGAGGCTGAAGAATCCCTTGAACCCGGGAGGCCGAGGTTTCAATGAGCTGAGATCCTGCCATTGCACTCCAGCCTGGGCGACAGGAGTGAGACTTCATCTCCAAAACAAAACAAAAGAAAACAAAATGTATTGCTATCATGATTTGATTTTAAAGATACCAAAAAGAGGTTAAAGAGTTTTTTATAGATAGAAGTTACTGTATAAAAATTCAAGGTAATTGATAAAGTCTTTCAGTGTGATTAAAAACACCAAATGCTTTCAAATTCAAGATTTCAGGATAAAAATTTTGCCTTTACTTGGATGACTAAGTCACTCAAATATGATATTGCTTATTTTCTTTATTTTGAAAGTGAGGGGTTATATTATGTGGTACCTAATTTCTTTTGATAGGAGAGTATGGTAAAATCAGTCAGTAATTTGCTGTGTGGTGAAATGGTCAACTTTTGAATAATCTGAGCAGGTATGAAAGAGTCACGTATTCTTTTTGAGGAGTCATTTCCTGGGGCTGCTCTTTGTGAACCTGTCACTCCAGATGGTGCTTATTATTTACATTAACTTTTAAATAAGCAACTGCATACTTCATTTAAAACAAAATATCTACAGTGTTTAAAACAAAATATGTACACTGTTTTCTATAAAGTAAATATCTATTACAGATGAGGTAAGGGAAATCAAGGTGAGATTATATACAGTGGTAAATTATTCTTAAGCTTTCTTTGAATTCTGAGTTTCTTTGTTATAAAGACATTTCTTCCAATCCTTCTCTCTGCTATATCCAGATATGGTACCAACATTTGGATATTGCATCTTGTATTTAGCATCTTAAAAATGTTAATTGAAGTTTTAAATTAGCACAGGTGCTGGGGAAAGCAAGTGTGTGGTTATTTTCCAGCCGTGCCGGAATCTAATGAAAGCTATGAAGCCATACTGAGAAATATGCAAATATATTTTTATAAAGTTTCAGGGGTTCATGAACTCTTCGAAGCCTTTCATAGGCCCTCCATATGCAACCCCTGTGGGGTGAATAAGAGCCCAGAATAAGTACACAGCAAGATACAATCTGTGATTCTCAAGACTGGCTTCTGCCCTAAATTTAATATTTTAATTAAAATACATTCTGTTAATTTTTTCTTCCTACTGTAACTGAAAATATTGAAAGTGCTACTATAAGGAAATAAGAGTGAACCATTAATTGAGAATTCAAATAGAGGAGTTTTGTGAGAATCCAGAAGTGTTAGCAAAGCTCATTTTAAACGTGAGTGCAATTGTTTTCTCTCGCACCATATTGACTAGAAGAATCTTGTCTCGTACCTAGTTAAAATTGATTGAAATAGACATAAATTGACATAAATCTGTCTTTTTTTGACTTAGTAATGTTTTTATGCATTTCTTTAAAATTGATGTTATCAACATGCAAAATCCTTTTAGGAATGCAAAACTCGAAAAGATGGCCACCATTTTTTCTCCCAAGGTCAATTACTGTATTTACAACTGTACTTGTTTTCCATATTTATCAGTGCTATCTTTTATGTGCAAGTAAGCCAACATATTTTTAGGTTTATAATTATATTTGAAAGATACAGTGTTGAAGGTATTTAGATTTGCAGTGAAGTATGGTAACATAGCAATAGACTGTTGGCAGCCTTTCTAGTTTCTTCAGAAAAGGGAAGTAAAGGTACAAAGTACTGCAGTTTACACTTATAGATTTGTTAACATATTATAATTCTTTGAACAATCCACTGCTGTAGTCGTTGTTGTCCATTGGTTTGAGTATGAAATGTAAACTCTCTGAGTTTCAGTATTCTCATCTGAAAATTGAGTTCAATCGCACTTCAGTGGGGTGTTCACAAGATTATAATGAGATAACACATCTGTTGCTGACTAACCAGTGCCTCTGTCCATTATTGCTTCCTGTGATTACCATGCAGGCAGTAGCCACAGAAAAATCTGAACTATTGGACTCAAAGTTGGGTGACTCATCTGTGGAAAGCAAGCTGAGATTATTTGAGAGCATATGAATGATAGACCACATGTGAACCGCCAACAGAAGCAGGTGATAGTGAAGTCAAAGCAGACAGCATCACCCGCTCTTATGGGCACCTGTCTAAAATGTTACCAGGGATTTATGGGCAGTCCACGCGCAGTGCTCTCATGTTGACAGCTCTCATGCGTCTTCAGCGAATGAAATATAAATATAAAAGAAAATCAGGTTCGAAGTAAAAGCTCTGATAAAGTAAACAGCAATCACTAAAATGGTCTACTAAACCATCTGAAATTGTCTCATTTAGAGTCAGAGGTCTGGATTGTCTAAACATTGGTTATTTAAGACATTTCATTTAATTCAGTAATCATATGTAACTTACATCTTAGAATTTAGAGACTGTCGGCTATAGAGTAATATAGGGACATAATCTGCAAAGAGATCAGAATATTTTCTTCCACAAATTTCAGATATATTTTGATGTCAAAATTATATTATTCTCTTTCACCACATTCCAAATATTAAAAAATATGTTTGGTGACTTTTCAGGAATTGAAATTAATGGTGAATGAATAGAAGACATCTTTTTTTTTTTTTTTTTTTTTTTTTTTTTTTTT
>NW_016803198.1:2349916-2364324 GCF_001698545.2 Rhinopithecus bieti
CCTCCCAGGTTCAAGCAGTTCTCCTGTCTCAGCCTCCTGAGTAGCTGGGACTACAGGCACACCCCATTGCGCCCACCTAATTTATTTTATTTTATTGTTTTATTTTGTTTTGTTTTGTTTTATTTTATTTTATTTTATTTTTTTAGCAGAGACTAGGTTTAACCATGTTGATCAGGCTGGTCTCAAACTCCTGACCTCAGGTGATCCACCCACCTCGGCCTCCCAAAGTGCTGGGATTACAGGTGTCAGCCACTGCCCCTGGCCCTGAGTAATGGACATCGTAATTATAAAATGGCATACTTATTGTATTAGTCCATTTCCACACCACTCTAAAAAAATGTCTGAGACTGGGTAATTTATAATGGAAGGAGGTTTAATTCATTCACAATTCTGCATGGCTGGGGAGGCCTCAGAAAACTTACAATGATGGCAGAAGATGAAGGAGAGGCAAGTGTCTTCCTCACAACGTGGCAGGAGTGAGAGAGAGCAGGGGGAAACTGCCATTGATAAAAATATCAGATCTTATGAGGGTTCACTCACTATCATGAAAACAATGTGGGGAAAACCACCCACATAATCCAGTCACCTCCCATCAGGTTCCTCCATCAATACCTGGGGATTACAATTCAGATTACAATTCAAGATAAGATTTGGGTGAAGACAAGAAGCCAAACCATATTATTCCTCCCCTATTCTCAAATTTCATATACTCGCATTTCAAAACCCAATCAGACCTTCTGAACAATCCCCAAAAGTCTTAACTCATTCCATCATTAACTAAAAAGTCCAAGTCTAAGGTGTCATCTGAGACAAGTATCTTCCATCGATTAGTTCGTAAAATCAAAAACAAGTTATTTGCATTCAAGATGCGATGGGGATATAGGCATTGGGTAAATTCTCCCATCCCAAATAGAAGAAATTGCCCCAAACCAAAGGTGTCACAGGCCCCATGCAAGTCTGAAACCTGGTGGGACAGTCACTAAATCTTAAAGCTCTGAAATGATCTCCTTTGACTCCATGTCTCACATCCAGGGCATGATGATGCAAAAGGTAGACTCCCATGGTCTTGGGCAGCTAAGCCTCTGTGGCTCTGCAGGGTACAGCCCCCATGGCTGCTTTCACAGGCTGGTGTTGAGTGCCTGTGGCTTTTCTGTGTGCATGGTGCAAGCTGTCAGTGGATCTAACATTCTGGGGTCTGGAGGATGGTGGTCATCTTCTCACAGCTCCAATAGGAAGTGCCTCATTGGGGACTCAGTGTAGGGGCTCCAACCGCATATTTCCCCTCTGCATTGCCCTAGTAGAGGTTCTCCATGAAGGCTCTGCCCCTGTAGCAGACTTCTGTCTGGACATCCTGGCATTTTTATACATCCTCTGAAATCTAGGCAGAGGTTCCTAAAGCTCAGCTCTTGTCTTGTGCACACCTGCAGGCCCAACACCAAATCTAAGCTACCAAAGCTTGGCCCAAGCTGTACTTTGGCCCCTTTTAGCTATACCTGGAGCTAAAGCAACTGGGATGCAGGGCACCAAGTCACCAGGTCCTGAGGCTGCACAGAACAGCACCCCCCACCAACCCCTGCTGCCACAAAATCATATTTCCTTCCTAGGCCTCTGGACATGTCATGGGAGGGGCTGCTGCCAAGATCTCTGATGTGCCCTGGAGACATTTTCCCCATTGTCTTGGTTATTAACATTCAGCTCCTCATTACATATGCAAATTTCTGCAGCCTACTTGAATTCCTCCCCGGAAAACGGGTTTTTCTTTTCTATAACATGGTCAGGCTGCAAATTTTTCAAACTTTTATATTTCACTTCCCTTTTAAAGATAAGTTCCAATATCAGATCATTTCTCTCAAGTTCAAAGTTCCATAGATGTCTAGGGCGAGGGAAAATGCCACCAGTCTCTTTGCTAAAGCATAGCAAGAGGGACCTCTACTTCAGCTCCCAATAAGTTTCTCATCTCCATCACAGACCACGTCAGCCTGGACGTCATCATTCATGTGGCTATCAACATTTTGTTTAAAACCATTCAAGAAGTCTCTAGGAAGCTCCAAACATTCCTACAGCTTCCTGTCTTCTTCTGAGCCCTCCAAAGTATTCCAACCTTTGCCTGTTACCTAGTTCCAAAGTCGCCTTCACATTTTCTGGTTATCTTTAGCAGTACCCCTCTCTACTGGTACCGATTCTCTGTATCATTTCATTTTTACACTGCTATAAAGAAATACGTGAGACTGGGTGATTCATAAAGGAAAGAGGCTTAATTGACTCACAATTTTACATGGCTGGAGAGGCCTCAGGAAACTTACAATCATGGCAGAAAGCTAAGAAGAAGCAAGTACCTTCCTCACATTGTGGCAGAAGAGAGAGAGAGTGGAAACTGCCGTTGATAAAACCATAAGATCTCATGAGAATTCACTCTCTATCACGAGAACACCATGGGGTAAACTGCCCCCATGATCTAATCACCTCTCTCCTGGGGTTACTTCCTTGACACTGGGTGTTACAATTCAGATTACATTTCAAGATGAGATTTGGGGAGCTGGTTGCAGTGGCTTATGCCTGTAATCCCAGCACATTGGGAGGCTGAGGTGGGCGGATCATCTGAGGTCAGGAGTTCATGTCCAACCTGACCAACATGTTGAAACTCCGTCTCTACTAAAAATACAAAAAAAAAAAAAAAAAAAGCCAGGTGTGGTGGTGCATGTCTGTAGTCTTAGTTACTTGGGAGGCTGAGGCAGGTGAATCGTTTGAACTCAGGAGGCAGAGGTTGCAGTGAGCTGAGATCGTGCCACTGCACTCCAGGCTGGTGACAGAGGGAGACTCTACCTCAAAAAAAAAAAAAAAATTTTGGATGGGAACACAGAGCCAAACATTATCACTTATGCTTTGCTAAAAGTAACAAAAACATACTAAGAAGAGAAATGTTTTTGTATACTTATTGGCTCTAATCATACAGCATACTCATTGAGACACTTCTGTTTCTCTTCCAGAGCATATGTACATGTTCATATCAAGGTACAGATCGAGAAATGCTAGTGACATTGTACATAAGAGGCTTTGGATTCAGGATTAGATTCAGCTCAATCCTTTACTGCCTTTAACTTAGTGCAAGTAACTTGAACTCCATAAACCCCAGTTTACTCTGGGTTGAGTGTAAGAAGGAGGAAAATACCTCCTTTGAAGGGTTTTGATATAGATTTAAAGTAATGTAGGTAAAGTGATTAGTATAATCATCCAGTAAATCATCCCCATTATTGCTAATATTATTCTTTCTTATTGGTAGTACACAAAAATATCAATGAATCATCTCTCAACTCAGGATGAGAATTTGAAATACATAACGCATATCATGTAAATGCTAATTTATGAATAGAGATGATACCTCTAGCTTAAAGCTGCAGCAGGAATAAAGAAAATGTATTATTTTTTAAAAGTGTATACACACAGAGGACAGGGAAAGCATTGACATTCTCTTGGGGAACTTCAGTTCATTGGCATAGTCTGTGGTCCCTACTTCCTGTATGTAGAGTTCCTTCTCACCTCTTGAATGTTGGCTTTTATGAAGAAAGGAAGCCACGTGACTTTTCAACAATGGAAAGAAACTAAGGGAACTTGCACAGAAACTTTTATAGTCATTTTATATTTCTATTACCTTTTGCTTCTGCCACCTGCTTTAAGAATGGACATGCCTCATTTGATATTGCTCCTTCACGTTTTGGTCCCAAAATGCAAAGACATGGAACAAAGCTGCAGCCTATCCACAGCCTAGTACACAGCCACAATTAGAATTTAATGGAGCTAAAGCAAAGAGGCAGCCCATATACAATGTGAGGTAGAAATGATCTTTTGTTTTTAAAAACCTCTATGTTTTCAGGGGTTGTTTGTTATTACAGCAAAGCTGATAATTGTACCTTCACAGGTATTAAGTCTACTGAGCCCACTTGTCATACATTTACATATAAATGTAGTCTCTGCTTTCCTTGCAATCACCTTTCCATCATCTGTACCCAGTCAGCTTGATGGATGGATTGATTGATTGATTGATTTAGAGACAGGTTCTTGCTCTGTCACCCAGATTGGAGTGCAGTGGCCCAATTATGGCTCACTGCGGTCTTGACCACCAAAGCTCAATCAATTCCCCTACCTCAGCCTTCTAAGTAGTCAGGTCCACAGGCGCATGTCACCATGTCTGGCTAATTTTTTTAATTATTGTTTTTGGAGATGAGGTTTTACTTTGTTGCCCAGGATGGTCTTAAACTCCTGGGCTCAATCAGTCCTCCTATCTTGTTCTCCAAAATGTGGGGAATATGGGTATGAGCCCATACACACCTGTAGGTTTTTATGTACATTATCACATTATGTTTAATGCACATTAATTCATTAATTATCACATTATGTTTAATGCACATTAATTCATTAATTAAATTAATTTAATGCACAGTATCACATTATGTTTAATGCACATTATCACATTATGTTTGTTCTCTTTGTAAATCCCTCCAATGGCTTCCAAGTACACTTAAAATAACAATATGTTTTATAATCCCCAAACATACTCAAGAAGGGACTCCACAATCAAGTACTTTCTACCTCTCTAGATTCATTGCATGACTTCCTACAAGTCGTTATTTTGGTCCAGCTACACTAGCTTCTTTTTAATCCCTACAATATTATACTCTCAGCTTGGCATGGTGGCTCACTCTTGAATCCCATAACTTAGGGAGGCCAAAGCAGGAGGATCGCTTGAGCTCAGGAGTTTCAGACTGGCCTGGACAATACAGCAAGACCCTATCTCTACAAAAAATTTAAAAACTAGTCAGGCGTAGTAGTGCAGGCCTATAGTCCCAGCTACTCAGGAGACCGAGGTGGGAGGATCACTTGAGCCCAGGAGGTCAATGCTGTGGTGAGCTGTGATTGCACAACTGTACTCCAGCCTGGGCGACAGAGGGAGAACTTGCTTCCAAATAAATAAATAATTACACTCCCTTACTTTTTTAAAATATATAATCTCTTTGTCTCTGGAACATATTTCTCATTGTTTCAATACTGCCTCCTCTTATCGCTGATAATTTAAATATCACCTTTTCAGAGAAACAATTTCAGACCACCCTAGCCCAGTAGATTCACCCAACTCCCCTCTTCCCCTGCCATTATTCTCTAAAATTTCATTGCTTTTCTTTCCCTCATCACTTTCATTACAATTTAATACTTTTAGCACTACAAGTAATATCAGTCAATATATATTGAATACTTACCATGTGCCAAACACCATTTTAAGTGAATGCCTTAGAATAACCCGTAATGTAGATATTATTATTAAGAAGAGGAAAATAGGGTATAATGTATATGTATTAATTTGTTTTCTTCTCTATAAGACACATGAGGGCAGTGGCCATGACTATTTTACCACTTATGCTGGCATCTATTATAAAGTCTGGTATGGATAGGAACTCAAATGTATTTTTGAATCTTCTCAAATATTGAGTATCTCAGTTGTTATTCTCATAGAACTCTCCTTATACTCCTGTGCCTAAGATCCTTGGTAGTTTTATTTTGTATTTTAAATCAATGCATTAAAGCACTGTTGTGAAGTCTCTAAACTTTTTAATAGATCTTTATTTGATAACAAATATTTAGTGCTATCCAATACAGCAGCCATTAGCCATGTGTGGGATAGCTTTTCAGTACACGAAATGTGACTAGGGCAACTAATGAATTGATATTTAAATTTTACTTGATTGGACTTAATTAATATATAAACAGTCATATGTACCTAGTGGCTACCAGATTAGGCAGCATCATTCTAGAAACTATGTTTTGAAAGCTAGTTAATATAGTGAAGGGATCAGTCAATAAGTGTCTTGAACTACAGTGAGGAATGTCTACTAGAAAGTTAATTGGTTTTTCTCCTAAATAACTATATCATATTGATGAAACATTGAATTATTCACTAATCAAATATTTACTAACTGTTCATAATGTGGCAGGCCCTGTAGTAGGCAATGGTGATACAACGATGACTAAAAACAGACATATAATTTGTTCTCAAGAAATGCATAGCTGGGAGGAAAATAGAAACATTCAATATGAATAAAAGAAGAGCTGTACATGCAGTAAGTGTTATGAAGGAAACACACATGGGACTGAGCTAAAGAACATGGAGCCATTGGGTGGAACCTCTTTATATACCTCGGATGCAGGCGAGAGATTCTTGATTGAGGTGACATAAAAAAGAGACTAGAGGGTGAAAGGAGCTACCCTGGTGCAAGGATGCAAAGCAGAATTTCTCCAAAATGAAAGAATAGTATATGCAAAAAGCCCAATGGTGGGAAAGAGAATGACAAGTGAAGAAAGGTCAGCTAACCATCGTGGAATTTTAAGTAGGGTTGTGACACAATCTGTTTGTTTTTAGTAAATGACTCTCGTTTCTATTTGGAGAGAGAATCATAGGGTGGAATGATGAAAATGGGAGACCAATTAGGAGAGTGGAAATACAGCAGTAAAAGATGTTGGCAGCTTGGTTTTAAGTTGCAGTAGTAGAGATGAGATAATAGGTAGATTTAAAATTCACAACTGATATAACTTGTAGGGCCAAAGAAGGTTTATTTTTAAATTTCCATTTAGAAATTCTTCTCAGAGGAAAATATAAATAAAGTAAAATATGTAAATAAATAAATGAACACACAAGCCATTTTGTATTAAGGGGTGGCAGAAATTTCCTTGGGTGCATTTACAAGTATCACTATGAGGACACAGTACTTATTTACTTAACATTATTAGTCCAAAAAAAATCTACTAACTTAAAATTACATTGAATTTTACAAATTATCCCTAAGATAGAATTTTATTTAAGGGCTACATTTTTAAGAATTGTTTCGTTTTAAAACAAATCCAAATTTCTGATGATAAAAAGATAAACTCCCTGATTTCTTAGAAGTGAGTAATTTTCCACAGTCAAGGTATTTTTCTCTGAACCCTCTCTTACAGAGACTTTTGCAGTTTCAAAATCAATCAGTTCTATTTGGGCATCTGTTTTACGATATGAAAACGAAGATATTGGATTAGATAGTCTCCAAAATATTTTCTGTGTCACATCTCTATAAATGCTTCAAATAGCTCTATGTTAAACAGAACCCCAAAAGTTCTTGTCCGAATTTTACAAGAAAGGAAGCCATTTGTTTCTTTCTGGGGGTCGATCTTTAAATCTGACTGGAATAGCATATTAGTGTATAAGGCCAAGGTATTTGAATTAAACAGCCCAACTTTGACACTAATACATCAAATATTTAAAAAAAAAAATCCATCTATCATCCTGGGACACTGTGCTGCCCTGCCTGCTAAGGTAATTTATATAGGGAAAAATAAATAATACCACTGAATCAGTACTGTGGAATTTTCATTTTACATTATCAGATATATCTTAGCATGCATTTTTAAAAATTAAGAAACATAGTTCTTAAGAGCATGTCCAATGTCTTATAAGTATATACACATAATGTTTTCGTGTTACGTACTTTTACAGACAAATTATTAGACACTATGTGCCAAGCACTGTTCTGAGGATGAAGTGGTGAGCAGGGCAGATTTAATCCTTAAATAGTGTAGAGCTTACATTCTTAAAAATATCACTTAAATGTAAAATAAATATACCTTCATAAGAAAAGCTAAATGTTTTATGCTAGCCACTAATAATTACAAATAATTTAGGCATTCAATTTTCAAAAGTCAGTTAATTTTCAGAGAATAAGTATGGTACAGTGAAGGTAAGTGAGACTTAAAGGCAAAACTAGAAAATTACTCCCGACATTGGTATTATTTCTATTTATTTACTTTATTATGTCACTATAGCATACACATATCATTACCTAATTAAAATTTCTCCTCTTTATTAGTAAAAATTAGTTGTGTTTCCTGACAACACACCAAAAGAAATTTATAAATTATTGATAATGTGATGAAAGCGTTCTAATATGATGCTGATGTGGAAACATTTGTCTGAAATTGCACAAGTGCAATAAAATACACTGATCTCATTGTAGAATATGCTCTTAAATCACTCTAAAGCTGACTATCTCTAAAAACCATATTTTCTAATGAGTAATAAAATATGATTAAATAATAAAATATGGTGTGTTTAAATAACCAGTGGATACATATTTTAAACCACTGTATCTAAAATGTGAATTCTTCATATCATTTTAGCAGGCCATTTTACTGAATGCTGTTTGCTTTTTCTGGAACTTCTTACCTGATCGCCGGTTACTTAGGCTTACAAACCACCTCCATTCTTTAGAAACACATGAGAGTTGACGACATAAGGACACTGCTCTTGGAGAACTGATAAATACCTGATAACATTTTGGATAGGTGCCCTTAAGAGCAGTTGACACTGTCTGTTTTGACTTCACTATAATCTGCTTTTGTTGGCTGTCCACATGTGACCTATTTACATGCTAGCCGTCCAAAGAAAAACGTAATTTTGAGTTCAATTGTCTAGCTTTCTCAATGGCCCACTAGCTTTATGGTGATCACAAAGAATAATGGGCAAAGACAACTGTTGGTCAACAAGTGGTTTGAAATTAGTTTTCATTAGTCATACTTTAATATTTTAGACACCATTTGTTAGGTTAGTGGCATGTTGTTTGGGTAAAATATAAGTAATATTTTGGGTAACCGGTTGTTATAAGATGAATGATATTGCTAACTCCCTTGGAAAGAAGTGATAATACAGCAAGCGATTAAGTTGAATATACTTGTGAACAGACGAATGACAAAACTACCGGCAAACAAGATGCTTTAAAAAGATGTATTGGCCAGGCGCAGTGGCTCATGCCTGTAATCTCAGCACTTTGGGAGGCCGAGATGGGCGGATCACGAGGTCAGGAGATCGAGACCATCCTGACCAACACGGTGAAACCCCGTCTCTACTAAAAAATATACAAAAAAAAATTAGCTGGGCGTGGTGGCAGGTGCCTGTAGTCCCAGCTACGTGGGAGGCTGAGGCAGGAGAATGGCGTGAACCCAGGAGGTGGAGCTTACAGTGAGCGGAGATCGTGCCACTGCACTCCAGCCTGGGCAACAGGGCGAGACTCTGTCTAAAAATAAAGAAAAAGAAAAGAAAAGATGTACCAACTGTGTCTAACTTCGTAAACAAAAAACAAATATGGAATCTATGAATTTATGGGACAAGGTTCCTTGGCAAATGTCCCCTAAAAAATGTAACTATCTGGGGATACAAGAGAAGTTTTATGACCTAAATGGCTGTCTTCTTTGTAATTCATGTAATTGCAAACATTTCTTGGAGACCTCCCATGCTAATTTGGCACAGAACGCATTTTGATGTAGTAAAAAAGAGCCTGGGGTGTTACAGGTGCACTAGTTGATTGTATCTTACCCCTGCTTTGCCTGTACCTCAAAATTACTTGTATCTTTGAAATTATTAGTAACTCTTGACAGAGGATAAGATATCTAATTCTTGTGAGTCTGATTTGAAAATGTGATTCATTGTGTTATGTCAGATGGGTTCTATGTGCGAGAGTATCTTTCGATTTCACATGTCATGATGACAAAAGTGCTTTTGGGTAACAAAAAGAGAAGGATAGAAAAAAATCTCGGCTGTGCACGGTGGCTTATGGCTGTGATCCCAGCACTTTGGGAGGTGGAGGTGGGCAGATCACCTGAAACTGAGAGTTTGAGACCAGCCTGACCAACATGGAGAAACCCCGTCTCTACTAAAAATACAAATTTAGCCAAGTGTGGTGGCACATGCCTGTAATCCCAGCTACTTGGGAAGCTGAGGCAGGAGAATCGCTTGAACCCAGGAGGCGGAGATTGCAGTGAGCCAAGATGGCGCCATTGCACTCCAGCCTGGGCAACAAGAGCGAAACTCTGTCTCAAAAAAATAAATAAATAAATAAAAATCTCATGAGGACTTGATGCCAATTGACAGCCTATCCATTTGAGGTACTAGGTGGTGAAAAGTTAAAGCAAATATTGGAAGATACGTGTTACCATGAGAATTTGGAAGAAATAAACTTAGACTCATGAACTCAGCCTAAACGAATAGACAGAGAATACAACTCAGAAGCGAAATTATCAAGATAATCTGATTGCATGCCTATGGACTTTTTTAAAATTTTATTTTAGCAATTCAAAAAAGGGCATAAAAGGAAAGGATTGACATGTGAGGGGATGGGGAAACGCCTAGCTCAACTGAGTGAAGGTTTTGTATGACTGCTTTGAAGTGTAGGGTCAGAAAGATGTGATCCCTTTCCTTACCCATCATAAGGGTCGTCACCAAAATTCCTATAACAAAGGTCAGATTAACAGGTAAAAATCATGAGGAATTGATTTCATCAAAGTTTTGCATGACATCAATGCTTTCAGAATGAAGATCCACGGCCACAGAAAACTGTCCATTTTTATACTTAGGTTTCATGATGCATGAGCAACCATGCGGAAATCTGATTGGACAAAAAGAGAGTGATCTAATACCAGTAGACTGTGGTGACGAAACCCCACAGGCTTGTCTGTTCAAATTCTTTTTGGCTTTTCTCTATAACATTTCTTCTTCCTGGGTATGGGGCAGGACTCTTTTGAATTGAGGGTCTTATTGAGAGGGAAGCCAGCTGGACTTCTGGGTCCGGTGGGGACTTAGAAAATTTTCTGTCTAGCTAAAGGATTGTAAACACACCAAACAGTGCTCTGTGTCTAGCTAAAGGTTTGTAAACACACCAATCAGCACTCTATAAAAACGGAGCAATCAGCTCTTTGTAAAATGGACCAATCAGTGCTCTGTAAAATGGACCAATCATCAGGACATAGGCGGGGCCAAATAAGGGAATGAAAGCAGGCTGCCCCAGGGAGCAGTGGTGACCCGGGTGCCCATTCATGTTGTGGAAGCTTTGTACTTTCCTGCTTCACAATAAATCTTGCTGCTGCTGACTCTTTGGGTCAGCACTGCCTTTATGAACCCTAACACTCACTGCGATCACTCCTGAAGTCAGCGAGACTGCGAACCCACTGGAAGGAAGAAACTCCGGACACATCTGAACATCTCAAGGAACAAACTCTGGACACACCATCTTTAAGAACTGTTAACACTCACTGCGAGGGTCCGTGGCTTCGTTCTTGAAGTCAGCAAGACCAAGAACCCACCAGAAGGAACCAATTCAGGACACATTATAACATATCATCAGAAAAGATAGGGTAAATAATTTTTTTAAGACCAGCGCCTATGGAGAAAAACAGGAAAGAAGGCTTAAAGTAATATTTCTAGGTTTTGTAGCTGGCTTTGGAGAAGAGAGATTCTAGTTTCTATTACTCATTTTGTGGAAGATGAACTGTAGTTTCTATGGCTTGGCTTGGAAAAGAAAGTGAAGCAGGACAAAGGAGGGCAGGAAAAGACCACAAAGACTTTGCTTCTGAGACTTCATTCCTCCGGTTCAAAATACTCAGCATGCCCAAACACCAAATTTTGGGGTGACATCTTCTGAGCCCCAATAGAAGAAATACGTGAAAACACAGAAGTTGGTGGATTTTTACGAAGAAGTTGATAACAGACAGTAACATTTTGAGTGAACTGAACCTGATTCACTCCCCACCCTGTTTTAAATTGCTTTAGCAAATTTGTTCTCTCTTCCATCAAGACCTACTTATGATAGCTGCAATTTAGAATAGAAAGTGTATAAATAGAAAGATGAATGTATTCTTTCCATTAAATAGTCTGTTTGTGAAACCCTTGGAGGGAGATCTTAGGTTATATGCAATGATTTGGCCCAAAGAAATGGCCCAAAGAAGATAGACAAAACTTCTTAGTATCCATAGATATGGATGCTGAATATGCTTTAATGCATATGAAAGGTATATCATGCTATCATAGACCAGAAGGCAAAACAGTGTAGATGTGGAGATATCATGGTAGAGAAAACAAAGGCAGGCGTGTGGTTAGGAATTAGAAAGTACGACTGAAGAGCTTATTCAGTTCTCATCTTATGCGCACAGTTCTCATCTGGGTGCATAATTGAAATGGATATTATGCTGAAATAGGCATGTGGTCCTTATCCTTTCCATCAGGAATATAAGCCAACTCCACCCTTTGTACAGTTTAACTGGCCATGCTAAAGGAGAAGTTTTGGAATTGCCCAAGTTATCTTTATACTAAACATAAGCAACAGAAAATTCCAGGGAAACACGAATGAATCATTGTTCTGATTGACAAAAAGGTTGAGCCTGAAGTTTTTAATTCCACTAACTTCCTCTTTAAAACTCTTCTTTAAACACCAAAAGCAATTGCAACAAAAGCAAAAACTTCTGCACAGCAAAATAACCTATTAACAGAGTAAACAGACAGTCTACAATATGGAAGAAATTTTTTGCAAACTCTGCATCTAAGAAATGTCTAATTTCTAGCATCTATTGGGAATTTAAATCTACAAGAAAAACAAACAAACAACTCACTTAAAAAGTGGGCAAAGAACATGCCCACTTTCTTTATTTGCAAAAGAAAACATATGTGTGGCCAGTAAGCACATGAAGAAAAGCTTAATATCACTGCTTATTAGAGATATGCCAATCAAAGCCACAGTGTGATACAATCTCACAACAGTCAGAATGGCTATTATTAAAAAGTCGGAAAATAACAGGTGCTGGCGAGGTTGTGGAGAAACAGATTGTGGAGAAACAGAAATGTTTATCCACTGTTGATGGTAGTGTAAATTAGTTTAACCATTGTGGAAAACAGTGTGGTGATTCTTCAGAGACCTACAAACAGAACTGCCATGAGATCTAGGAATCCCACTACTAGGTATATAACCAAAGAAATATAAATCACTCTATCATAAATATATGTTCATTGTGGCACTATTCACAGTAGCAAAGACATGGAATCAACCTAGATGCCCAACAATGATTCACTAGATAGAGAAAATGTGGTACATATACACCATGGAATACTATGCAGCCATAAAAAAGAACGAGATTGTGTCTTTTCCAAGAACGTGGATGGAGCTGGAGGCCATTATCCCTAACAAACTAACACAGGAACAGAAAACCAAATGCGACATGTTCTCACTTATAAGTGGGAGCTAAATAATGAGAACCATGGACACATAGAAGGGAACAACAGACGTGGGCACATCCTGGACGGTGGAGGGTAGGAGGAGGAACAGGATCAGGAAAAACAACTAATGAGTATTAAGCTTAAGACCTGGGTAATGATATAATCTGTACAACAAATCCCCATGACACAAATTTACGTATATAACAAACCTGCACATGAACCCTTGAACTTAAAAGTAAAAAAAAAAAAAAAAGTATTCTGTAGCCAACACACAAAACAAATTCTTTCTGGAGTCAATAAAAAATGATCAAGGATGAAACAAAGTGATTCCTCCAAATGTCTTAGCTGTATTTGAAATGTAAAAGAATAACAGTACAGGAGACCAAGGGAGGTTTGTAGGGTAACTAATGTCTGCTTTCCAGTTCAAATCTGAGAGTCCAGCTAGGCACAATTTACAAATTTGTGGAATGAAACACAGTATGCCTTTACCATTTGCCACAGTGCTCTTTTCTTAAGGAAATTGCCTTATCTAGTGAGGCGGGACTTGGACTTCCTACACATTAAGTGCATGTTAGTGCACTACATAAATGAGAACATGATTTTTACTTTTTCAGAGGGAGGTAAGACTATAATTATCAATGCAGCTAATAGAGAGTAGTTGATAAGTCTCTGCAAAATTTTGGAGCTAGTCAGTTTATTGAAACTCACAGTCGGAAACAACCAAAAAGCACACCTCACCACTGTAAAAAAAAATTAGCTAAAATTTCTTACAGAACCTGCTAATAAGCAAGTAACTTAGAGATGAAGAAGGCTGTTTGAGTTTTGGCAAAATGACACTTTAGGGGAGAGAAGTAACATGTTTTTCTCATCCATCATGAGCGTCATGGCTGACACCCATATAACAAAAGACAGATTTAGAAGAGAAAAGCCTAATAAGTGTATTTAACAAAGTTTTATGTGACATGAAAGACTTCATAATTGAAGACCCAACATCACAGGGAAAACTGGCTCTGTTTAGGCTTACATTAGATGAATAGTGAGCAGTCATGTAGAAGTTATAGAAATTAATTGGATAACAAAGGGGGTATGACCTAATGGTAATAAACTGATGGTAACTCGGCAAGACCTGTTTGTTGAGATTTTTCTTATCCTCCCTATGTAGAATTCCTTCCTTGCAAGTATGGGGCAAAACCCCACTGGAATGAGGGTCTTATTTCCTACATTCAGGTGAGGCATATCAGAGAAGGATTCTCTATGAACGTGCTTTACACAGAAGAGTCAGGGAAGGTCAGAGTGGCCTTCCTGCTTCTGTAGCTTTTTCTTTTTTCTATTTTTTCTTTTCTTTTTTATT
>NW_016803198.1:2368682-2378335 GCF_001698545.2 Rhinopithecus bieti
ACCTTCTGTAGCTTTTTCGATTCCTACATGCCATATTTTGTGTATTACAATCTGAGCCCTGTTAATATTCTTAATGTAGGAATCCTGTTGATCCCTCTTCATCAAGTATTGTTTTGTTTTTTACTTGTTTATTTTATTTTAAACTTTTTTGTGGGCATATATCAGGTGTATATATTTGTGGGGTGCATGAGATGTTTTGATACAGGCATACAATGTGAAACAATCACATCATGAAGAATGGAGTATCCCTTGCCTCATTTATCCTTTGCATTAGAAACAATCCAATTCTACTAGTTTAGTTATTTTAAAATGAACAATTAAGTTACTATATTTATATATTTTTTGAGACAGAGTTTTGTTCTTGTTGCCCAGGCTGGAGTGCAATGGCACAGTCTCGGCTCACCACAACGTCTGTCTTCTGAGTTCAAGCAGTACTCCTACCTCAGCCTCCCAAGTAGCTAGGATTACAGGCATGCGCCACCATGTCTGGCTTATTTTGTATTTTTAGTAGAGATGGGGTTTCACCATGTTGACCAGGCTGGTCTCGAACTCCCGACCTCATGTGATCCTCCCACCTCGGCCTCACAAAGTGCTGGGATTACATATGTGAGCCACTGTGCCCGGCCAACAATTAAGTTATTAATGACTATAGCCTTCCTGTTGTGTGGATCAAATAGTATGTATTCTTCACTCTTTCTAATTTTTTTTGTACCCATTAATCATCCCCACCTTCCCATCAGCCCCCTACTTCCCGTCCAGCCTCTGGTGACTATCCTTTTACATTCTATGTTCATGAGTTCAACTGTTTTGATTTTTAGATCCCACAAATAGGTGGGAACATGCAATGTTTGTCTTCCTATGTCTGGGTTATTTCGTTTAACATAATGATTTCCAGTTTCATTGGTGGTGTTGCAAATGACTGGATCTCATTCTTTATTTTTTTATGGCTGAATAGTTCTGTATTGTTTATATGGACCAGATTTTCTTTATTCATTCATCTTCTGATAGACACTTAGGTTGCTTCCAAATCTTAGCTGTTGTAAACAGTGCTGAAACAAACATAGGAGTGCAGATATCTCTTTGATACACTGATTTCCTATCTACTGGATATATACCCAGCAGTGGGATTGTCATATTACATGGTAGCTTCATTTTTAGGTTTTTGAGGGGTCTCCAAACTGTTCTCCACAGTGATTGCACTAATTTCTATTCCCACCAACTGTGTATGAGCGTTTCCTTTGCTTCACATCCTCACCAACATTGTCTTTCCTAATAAACAGAAAACATCTGAAGCTGGTGATAAGCAGCTTTCCAGTAAGATCTCAGGAGTTGGGCAAGTGGACTCAAGCACGCACACTAACAGGAAACAATGTGGAGTTTTAACTGGTATATGACCTTCCTCTAGGAATGTTTGACTCATAAGAGAAAAATGACTCAAATATGCATGGACGCAACTTCAGTGAACACATTGTGCATGCGGCCCTTCGCAGGTGCTGGCAGGCCACTGTGCATGTGGATAGTCCGCCTCAGGAAAAAATCAAGGGAGGAGAGATGCAAGATCCCAGAAGCATGCCAACCTATAAAACCCCAAGTCAAAGGTCAAACCAGGCATTTGAATCTCTCCAGTTACCCACTTGTCCCTCTTCCAAATGTATTTTATTTCCTTTCATTTCTGCTCTAAAACTTTTGAATAAACCTTCACTACTGCTCTAAAACTTGCCTTGGTCTCTCTGCCTTATGCCCCTCGGATGAATTCCTTCCTCTGAGGAGGCAAGAATCAAGTTGCTGCAGACCTGTAAATATTCACCACTGCTAACAGACTTGTGGAGTGGCTTGAGCCTGTGTGCCTGTGCCTGTGTCTCTGACTACTGAGTGAATTGGAAACACTAAGGAGAATTGCCTCTTTAAGAACTCCCTGTACCCTATGACTTTTTTGATTGAAATAGCATCAGTAAAAGCCTGACATTGTGGAAGGACACAAACATGTGTGGACCCAGTTATCTCTAGTCTTGCACCACTCATGACAGTTTCATAGGCAAAAAATTCCCTAGTTACCACCTAGTCTCTCAGAATATGTGATACTTGCAAAAAGCCATTTCTTTTGGGAAGAAATGGAGAGTTTTACTGTAATTCTAACTGATATGCAGTAGAACAAACATTATTATCTCTACCACAGTTATGTAATGCAACAAAGGCCTTGTATGTTTACCATTGTGGCTACAAAATATTGTGAGTCTTAATTTCCCAATTAATATCATATCTAGAAAACCTGCTTTGCTTATGCCTCATGATTACTTGTATCCT
This sequence comes from Rhinopithecus bieti, assembly GCF_001698545.2. Taxonomy (NCBI): domain Eukaryota; kingdom Metazoa; phylum Chordata; class Mammalia; order Primates; family Cercopithecidae; genus Rhinopithecus; species Rhinopithecus bieti. Next base: position 2,370,987 of record NW_016803198.1, read on the forward strand.
GGTAATTATTAGTAAAGTCTGGGTAAGATCCCTGATTTGTATGAATCTCATTTGATGAACTAATCCTCCTTTTGTTTTAGTGCCAGACTTTGCATTGATCATTGTAGCCAACTTGTATCATGATTCCAGTGTAGATTCATATTTTACCTATAAATATAACTTAACAAATTGGTTAGGGTGATTCAAATACAAGTAAGTTATGAAAATGTCATTAGTTTTTTACTATTTATTCACATATCTACATCCACGTGTGTCTGCATGCACAAACACACACACCATGGAATATACTTTAAATCTTTTAAAGAATTGTGGGGGTCATGGCCATTGGCCCCCTAAATGTTCACTGAAAATTCACTGACATGAGGCAGATTGACTGACAGAATAAAAACCTACAAATTTATTTAATGTGTATACATGTATAATGTAATGTGTATACATGTATAATGTAACGTGTATACAGACTTTTTTTCAGCCTTCAGAATGAAGACCCAACTTAATAATGAGTTATACGGACTTAGACACCATTTTGAAGTTACAGAAAGAATGTGGGCTTGGATTCTGGTAAAACTGATTATGGGAGGGAGGAGAAGAAGAATTCTATTGAGGAGAAATAAATGATTGCTAGGTAGAATGACTGGATAGGGAACAGAGATTAACTTGTAAATGGTTTTCTTTGGAATTTAAGTGGTCCTTCCAGAAGGACATTATATTTGTAAAAGGTCTACTCAGGTATGGTCACATCTTGGTCTTTCTCTGCAATTGATATCAAAAAGGGAAAGGAAGAACAAATGTTTTCCTATGTGGGTCTAGATCTTAGGCAGATAAAAGAACTTTGGCCTCTTTGGGAGAGATGATGGATGTGGTAGAGGCGGGGGAAGTCAGAGAGACCTTGAGACTTCTTTAGATCAGCATGCCAAAATGCCATATTTTGGGAGTGTTGGTTTTTGAGCCCCAACAGAATAGTGCAATTACTCTGTGTCCATTATAGTTCTCTTGTGTCTTTGCACTGAAACTTTCTCTAATCTTTAGACTGTAAGTAATAGTCTCACTTTCTCCTGCCTCTCTTCCTTCCTGCATTTCTTCCTTTCTTTGGTTCATCTGTCCTTCTGTCCTCACTGGCTGCCTGCCGTTTTTTTCTTCCCTCCTCACTAGTCAACTTGTTTTCTTTCTTGCTTTCATTTAAGTATTTACTGAGTTCTTCCTGCAGGCCATTCTCTTTATCAGGTGCTTGTAATATAGTATTTAACAAGACAAACAGGGGCCCTCTGGTCAGGAAACTTACATTCAGGCAGGAAGTGAAAGTCAATAAACATGTTTACAACTAAGTAAATAAGATGATTTGAAACAGTGATAAGTGTTGTATAGAAAGTAAAACAGGATGAGGTAAATTACATGTGAGCCTAGAGGTGGGCAGAGTCCTCTTAGATAGAGATAAAAAAATACCTCTGTGGAGGAAATATTTCATATGATACTAAATCTCAGTTAAATTAATTCCCTCCATTAATAAAACCAGCTGCTCCAAGAAAAATCTGGAGGCCAAATTAAATATATTATCACCATCAAAATCTGCTTTCAATCTCCACCTAAACAATATTATTTCCAAAATACTTCTCAAATCTATTAATCATCTTAATTTCACTACCACTACCCTAGACTTCACCACTGTATTTGTTACAGGTAGTTAGACAGCGTAAGTAAGGCAGGAGAGGGCTCTCCCCCATCCACTAGGAATGTTGTGTGATGGTTTGACCATTCCCTCATGGTCCACACCTGGTGCACTGAAGTGTTCATTGAATGCAGATGCCAGAGAGAGGGAACTTCCTGGTCATGCACATTAAGAGACAAAATGGTAGAGTATGACCTTCTGGGGGCACACCACTGGAAAAGGGAAGAATGCTTTCGATGGGCATGTGTGCAAAGTTCTAAACACACTGCTCGTGCTCACCTCTCAAGGACAAGGAGGGCAATGTGCATGTGAACAGCCCACCCTAGGGGAAGGATCATGGGAAAGGAGCCAGCCTATAAAGTCCTAGGATCAAGGTTAAACACCGCACTTGACCTTCACATACGCCTTCTTTCAAGTGTACTTTCCTTTCTTGCTTGTTCTAAAGCCTTTCTAAACAAACTTCCACTCCTACTCTGAAATTTGCCTTGGTTTCTTTTTCTATCTTATGCCCCTCAGTCAAATTCTTTCTTCTGAGGAGGCAAGAATTGAGGTGGCTGCAGGCTTGTACTGATTCGCCACCAGTAACTCGAATACCTTCTGCCGGTCACATATTCACTCAGATGGACTTTTGATTTCTAATATTATCATCCTTAAACTGTTCTCATGGCTACAGGAATGCTCCTGTATATATTTAAATTGTTTATTAAGTATAATATATTACATATATTATATGCATATATGTATGTGTATATATGTATGTATAGATACATATATATGCATTTGTGTATATTTGTATAGAGATATATATATGCATTTGTGTATGTCCGTGTGTGTATGTAAATATGTGTCTATATATGTTTGTATGTGTATATATATAGTGTGTGTATATATACATTTGAAATATACAAATGAAATCATATTTATATATACACACACACACACACATACACACACACACACACATATTTGGGTACCAACCTTCAAACCTAAGAACTGAAATATCCTGGTAATATTGAATACACTACTGTGCTCCTCCCTAATCTCACCTCATTGCCTGCCTAGCCCTCAAAGGTAACTACTATGCTAAATTTTATATTTAATTCCATTGTTTTCTAAAATATGTAACACACACATAAACATACACACATATTTTCATCATAAATATTGTTTATTTAATTTTGTTTGAGCATTATAAAATTACTATCATAATATTCAGTCTTCTATGACTTTTTGTCAGTGACACTATGTTCATCAGATTCTTCCACATTGTTGAATATAACTGTGGTTTATTTTATTGCTGTATAATGCTACACTGTGTAAATATTTGAATATTTAATGTATGTATGATCCTGTTGATTGGCATCTGGGTTACTTGTAGTTTTGTGGGTTCATTTGCTTTTGTTATTACAAACAATGCTCCCATGAATAATCTTGCATATTTATATTTGGATATATGTGCAAGAGATTTTTTTATTATATATCTTAGAGTATATTTTCTTTTTGGTTGGCATGCCATGGTCAACTTTACAAAACACTGTTAATTTCTTTTTCAAAGTGAATGTATAAGATTGTGCTCCCACTAATATAACAAGGTGTTCCTAATGTCCCGTATTCTCTAAAATACCTGATATCATCAGAATTCTTCATTTTCTTTTGAGAGGATAGTATATGTGAGTTAAATATGAATGCTCTTGATTACTACTGTAATCTTGCAAATTTCTTATTTCTATTGGGTATTTATTTCCTTTTCTCTGAGATACCTGCTCACGGTTTTTGTCCATTTTTTGTATTGATCCATAGGAATATTTTTATTCATTCTAGATACTAATTCTGTGTCAGTTATTTGTGTTGCAAGTATCTTCTCCTAGATTGACGTTTGTCATTATTTTCTTCTTTACCCTGAGTTATAAAGTGATTTTTATACCATCTAAGTTAATTCTTTTATATGGCATCAGGTAGGAGTCTAATTCTATATTTTGTCTAGCATGGTTTTTTGAATAGTTTATCCTTTTTCCTTTTACAGTGTCCACAGTGATATGTCAAGACAGGTATTTGCCAGGACTATTGTAGGCTCAAAAATATTGAGACAGTTTTAATGTTTTTCATTTGACTGAGACAAGAAAGTAAATTGTATAGAACGGTGGTTTCAAAAGATGTTCATGGTCTAGTCCCTGGAACCTGTGAATAGATCACCTTAATTAAGAAAAGGAAATTTGAAAATGTTATTATTTTAAGGATCTTGAAATGGGAGATTGTCCTGGGTTTTCTGAGTGGACCTAATATAATCACAAATGTTATTATAAAATAAAATAAAATTATTATTGTTAAAAATAAAAGCCAATGTCAGTAAAAGATTTGACTAAGGAAGCAAGTATTAGTGTAATCTTATTTGAAGACGGAGGAAGGGGCCACAAGCCAAAAAATGCAAGTCTCCCTTCTGAGCTAGTATACTCACCAAAGCCCTTGGTCCCCTAAAAGTTCACTGAGGAATCATTGAGATAAGGTAGGTTGATTAAATAGGAAAAAAGGCATACGAGCTTACTTGATGTGTATATATGGGAACCTACCATGGAGATACAAAGACACAGGAGGAAGTTGTCTGCTTTTGTCCTTAGCTTTAACAAAGTATGGACAGCCATGTGAAATAGGATTAGCCCAAAAGGGCATGATCTAATGTTAATAGACTGAGTGGGGAAACCCCGCAAGGCCTGTCTGTCTGCATTTTCCTTGGCCTCTCTGAGCATCATTCCTTCCTTCTGAGTGTGGGGCATGGTCTTGTCTGAATTGGGGGTCTTATGACCTACAGTGAAACAGAATGTGTCTGATAATTTCTTTGTGGGGCAGTTTTTACACAGAAAGGCAGAAGGAAAATTAGAGTAGTATTTTTAGTTTTTGTTGGCTTGCTTTGGAGAAAAGAGGTTCCGATTTATATAAGCCATTTTGGGAAGACAGATTCTAATTCCTGTAGCTAGCCATGGGGTAGAACAGGACAGAGGTAGGGGAGACAGGAGAAGGGTAGAGAAAAGACAAGAAAATGTATTCTCCTCTAGCTTCCAGAAGGAGTGCAGTGGTCACCTTGATTTTTTTCTCCATAGAACTTGTTTTAGATTTCCAGCCTCCAGAACTCTGAGACTATATAGTATGGTTTTGATTTGTGTTCCCACTCTGTCATGTCAGATTTTAATCCTCAATATTGGAGGAGAGGTGGGAGGTGATTAGATCATGGGGCTTCCTTCTTGCTGTTCTCATAACAGTGAGTTAATTCTCATGAGATCTGGTTCTTTAAAAGTGTAGCACCTCCCCCTTTGCTCTCTTCCTTCTGCTCCAGCCGTATAGGATGTGCCTGCTTCCCCTTCACCTTCTGCCATGATTGTAAATTTCCTGAGGCCTCCCCAGCCATGCTTCCTGTACAGCCTGGGGAACTATGGGCCAATTAAACTCCATTCTTTATAAATTACCCAGTCTCAGATAGCTGTTTATAGCAATGTGACAATGGACTAATATACTATAGAACTGATTTGTGGAGCTTTGAGCCATTATGTTTCTGGTGTTATAGCAGCAATAGGAAACTAATACAGAAGGTTATTGCAGAGTTTTGCACAAATAAATTGTGTGATTTAACTTATATTTTAACAAGAACACTCTGGCTGCTATGTTGAAATTGTTGGGGCTCAGATAACGATACTTTAAAGTATGGCACTGGCATGCTGAATCCTTTGAACTAAAGAAGATTGGAAGGCCTCAGAAGCGAAGTCTTTCTGACCTTTTCCTGCCCTCCTGTCTCCCACCGCTCTTTCTCCCTTGCATGAGTCATAGAAACTAGAGTCTGTCTTCCCCAAGGTAGGTCAGAGAAATTATAAGCCCTCTCTCTCAAGCCATAAAGCCTATAAATATTATTCCACCCCTCTACCCTTTCCTGTAGAGGAGCTGAACATAAAGAAATTTTCTGTCCTACCTTGTCTCATAGTAGGTCATAAAACCCTTATTCCATAGGGGTCCTTCTCTATACCCAGAGGAAGGAATGCTGTACAAAGAGGCCAAGAGGAATTTAAACAAACAGGCTTAGCTAGGTTTCCTCCGCTAAGCTCCTTACCATTAGGTCAAACCCTTTATCCAAGCACATGTCTGCATAGCTGCCCATTCTTCATCCAATCTGTGCATAAAAATAGAGTTTTCCCAGCATTTTTTGGATCTTCATTTCAGAAGCTTCCCATATGACATAAAACTTTGACTAAATAAATTTGTTATGCTTCTCTTCTGTTAATTTATCTTTTTTTAATACAAGCGTCGGCTATGAGTGACGTTTTTGATGGGTGAGGAAAGGTATGACATATTTTCTACCTATTTGCTTCTAAAATAGAATGTAGAAAACTGGAGTAGGAGTGGGAAAACCATTTAGGAGACACTTGACATAATAGAGGTGACAGGGTTCAGGACACACTACCCTGAAACATATCAACTTGACATTTGCAAAACAGCGGACGCAGAAAGTCTCTTTGACTTTCTCCTGTCATTCTCCCCTGGAGCAGATAATAAAATAATTATTTAACTTTCCTCTTAAGTAAGTCATAAAACCCTCATTTCAGAGAGGAAAGAGATAAAGACACAGACACACACAAAAAAGAATTTAGCAAACAAACAGGCCTTGCTAATTCCCCAAGTTTATTACTATTACATTATACCCTCTCCTTTTCAATTATACTTCTATATGGTTGGCCACTCTTCAACAAACTTAATCACAAAAATACACAGTTTCCCCTGTTTGTTTAGGTCTTCAGTTCTGAAGGCACTTGTGTCATATACAATTTATGTTAAACAAATTTTCATGATTTTCTGTTGTTAATCTGTCTTTTATTATAGAAGTCCCAACCATAAACCTTGCAATGACTAAGAAAAAACCATGACTTTTTCTTCCATACAGAGGAGAGGTATATCAATGACGTGAACTAGGCCACTAATAATACAGGTGGTAAATGGCCTGTCTATTTTTATTCTTTCTCTTAGCAACTAGTTCTGCCTGGCAATCTGTTCTTTTAAAACTTATTTTACTGCCCATTTTGGGTACATACTGCTTTAAACAAGTAGTTTCTTAAAGTCTAACCCTGAAAGAGCTTGTATCCTAGCCTGACATAGGAAAATGCTATGTGTGATTTGAGTAAGCAAGCATTCATGATGGTTTTGGAAGATACTGGGATTACAGAGTGGCCCATCTTTATCTCCTTCTTCTCACATGGTGTTGAAATATTAGTGGCTGATACAATAATTCTCAGTGTTTGCTACCTCCATGCTGTTTGTTCAGACAACACAATGCAATCAGTAGCATGTCTCCAAGTGATTATCTCACCCATTGTGGGAGAGAGAAGATGAGTGGATGATGTGAGATTGAAGTGGAGAATGTCCCCAGAGAGCAATACTCCCACTCTTCCACGATGAGGATGGAAACTATGTGTTAAACTATCTACAAGCTAGATCTTTTTTGTAAAATAAAAAACTAAAATCAGTTTAGAAATATTTAGAAAAAACAAAGTAAACATGAGTGCCTTTGAGGCAAAAAAGGGAGTTGTATGAAGAAAACTCACATAATTAAGTTGCTGAGAGTAGAAGATAAACTTTGTCCACAGTTTCTTGGCCCTCACATCCCAGAAGAAAGCCCCATTAAAAAAAAAAAAAAAAAAAAAAAAAA
>NW_016803198.1:2378558-2445219 GCF_001698545.2 Rhinopithecus bieti
AAAAAAAAAAGGCCACGAAAACATTGTGATTCTTTCGCAGTACAGCAGGTAGATTTATTTTATTTTATTTTGAAACAGTCTTGCTCTGTCCCCAGGCTGGAGTGCAATGGCGCGATCTCCGCTCACTGCAAGCTCCGCCTCTTGGGTTCACATCATTCTCCTGCCTCAGCCTCCTGAGTAGCTGGGACTACAGGTGCCCACCACCACGCCTGGCTAATTTTTTTGTAGCTAACTTTTTTGTATTTTTAGTAGAGATGGGGTTTCACCGTGCTAGCCAGGATGGTCTCGATCTCCTGACCTCGTGATCTGCCCGTCTAGGCCTCTCAAAGTGCTGGGATTACAGACGTGAGCCACTGCGCCGACCTACAGCAGGTAGATATTTTATAGGTAAGAAGCTAAAATAGTATATTTGTTTTTCTTGCTTTAATATAATCATTTCTCTATCCCAATGGAGCAAGAAACGTAACACTGCTATTAACAAGCATCCTTTTGCCTCCCTGTCTCATTTTAAAGCATAAATTAGGACAAAGACTTATAAAACAATATTGTATCAATGCTGCTGGAGAGGTTTCCTGATTCCGTTCAGTCTGCCAGACGCTTCACAGAGAGGTCATCGGTGTAACACATAATTCTGAAATTATAATGTAGAGTGAGGATAAGTGATCAAGGAATGTAATGTAGGTAAAATTGTAGTATAAAATTACTTAAAATTAACATAAATGTATGTAGTGTAAGTTAACATAATTTTATGTAGTATAAATTACCTAAAATTAACTTGCCTATGTTGTTACAGTATCTAAAAAATCTTTTATTAATTTTTAAGTCTCACTTCTGAAACAAATTTCGAGTCTCAACATCATAACATAATGAATGTTTGTTTTTATCACATCATGGACCAAATAAATTAATCATCATGGGGCTCTATTCTTCAAGTCTTTGAGGAACCTAGGCTCCTTCCACTAAGCCACTTGGAGTCCGGAGTGTTAACATTGACTCATTCAGAAAATCATGGTTCTTTCTTCTTGGAATTCTGACACTGATTCTGGATCATTTGCCTCTAACTGTCTGATAAGCATAGAAAGAGCAGAAGAATCATGCTAGAGGTTTTAGAGTCAGACTGGAGATTCTATTGCTTGAACTTAGTCTAATGGTCCTGTTACCGATAGAGAGGCTTTATTACCAGGAAACCCAAGAGAAATATGGTTATCGATGGGCACAAGCGTTTCCTGTTTCAACTACTTCTCTCACATAAGCAAATGCAAGAGTTATTTTCATCTGTTATCATTTCAGACAAATTTGTAGGCAGGCAGTCTTCCAGATTCTGCCTTAGACTATGAGAACATGTAAAGACAATAAATAGATTTGTTTTCAAGATAGAGTCTGGTGGGGAAGATAAACATACAATAGGGAAAGCACAATAACAGAATTTAAGACCATACCAGGGTGCTACAGAAATGTAAATGTGGTATGCTTTCTCCTCACTGAAGGGCATGAAAGAAGATTGTTCTGACTGTGTTTACCTTTGGGCAGAGTTGTTATGTGAAATGGAGTTAGCTATGGAAAGGAGTTGATTGGGGAAGGATGCATGTAAAGGCTTAGGGGTATACACATTTTGTTCTTTCCCAGGGAATGGCTAGCTGTTTGGAACAGCTAAAACATATAGAGACTACCTAGGCAGGACATGATGTAAGAGCCATATCACCCAGAGCCTTTTATATCTTTTTTTAAGAACCTGTAATTTATTCATTAATAAAACAGCCTTTATTAATAAAACAGGCAGAGAGAACATGATAATTCTGTAATCACGTTCAGTCATCTGAAAGCGTACATTCTCCAAAGCTGTAGGTGGGGTGGAGAGGAGTGACACTTTGGGTCAGTTTCAAAGATTTGTTTTGTCCACTAACCCACTTTTCCCCCTCTGAGCCAAGGGGAATTCAAAATAGGACAAATCAGATAAAAGATTCTGAAAAGCTTTCTTGTTTAGGGAATGATTAATTTTACTTTGTTTATATGTGCATGTATTGTCTCTAATAGCCCTCTACATATTTTCAGTTGAAAAGATTTGTGATACTGAATAAGCAATTCTGTTGCTTAAGTAAAAGACATTTCCAAAAGCTTTTTAATAAGGACTACAAAATTTGGATGTAAGCATCATATGATCTTTTTGATTAAAAAATAGATGGAGGAATCATTTATTTTCCAAGTATCCAAGTAGAACTCTTTTGTCCAGTTTAGCTTGAGTCCAGCCTCTTGAATAATCCCTCCTTGTCTCCCTCAGAGAAAGAAAAAGTGAGTGAAGAACAAACTAGTAGCAAGTTGCATACCAGCCTAAGGCAAAACTAACCATGTTTGAATACTCTGGGAAACAGCTGTGACAAGGAACTGTGTTGGAAAGATGCTGCCAGAGAGTCCAGCTGTGGAAATAAAATTGTTTTGTGTAGCCCATGCTTGGTCACCTCATTGTCATATTGATGGAAATGACAAATGCTTTATTCCCTCCACTTCATGCCCCTCCACTTCACCCCATCCCCATCTTTGACACAAGTTGGAAGTACTTTGGACACTTTATCTGTATTAGAGCTAAGCCAGTTTCTGCCATAACTATTTCAGGAGCAGGTGGCATTAGAAAGTTTGCAAATAAAAGAAACTCCGGGGTAGCTGTCTATAGTGGCTAGCAATGTGTGTGAATTTTGACCCATATGCAGGTGGAACGGTAGAGCAGAGAAAGGATGGGCTTTAGATGTAGTTGCGTGGGAAGCGGGATAACTGCATGAACACCAGCCAGCTGGGTGGGTAATTTTTACTTAGCTAACCTCTCCAAGGTTTCACATGTACAATTACAGAATAATAATTCTTCCCTTTTGAAGTTTCTGTTGGATTAGGGTAGTGTTAACGAAAAAAAAGCATTTCGTTTGTGGAAGTCAGTGGGTATCTGTTTGCTTTTACAAATTGTATTTTATAATTTCATTTGGCCCAGTTGCCTGATCTACAACTTAAATTTGTTCTATGTTAACATAACAAGTTATGTTGAGAAAATATGATATGTTGTTAAATGAGGTAGAGTAACAGAAACAACTTCAGCCTGCAGCTTTCATTCATTTATTTATTTCTGTTTTTCTTTTCAACTTTTATTTTACAATCAGAGGATACATGTGCAGGTTTGTTACAAACGTATATTATGTGATGCTGAAGTTCGGGTTAGAATTGAACCCATCACCCACATATTGAGCATAGTGCCCAATAGTTACATTTTCAGCCATTGCCCCTGTCCCTTTCTCCTCCCCCCTAGTAAACCCCAGTTTCTATTGTTCTTATCTTTATATCCAGGTGTACCCAAAATTAACTCCCACTTATAAGTGAGAATATGCGATATTTGGTTTTGTGTTTCTGTGTTAGTTTGCTTTGGATAATGGACTCCAGCTGCATCAATGTTGCTGTAAAGAACATGATTTTAACTGTTTTTTTATGGCTGCATAGTATTCTTTAACTTGCTCTATGAAGCCAGCATCATTCTGATACCAAAATCCAGCAGAGACACGATGAAAAAAGAAAACTTCAAGCCAATATCTGTGATGAACATAGATGCAAAAGTTCTCAACAAAATAACCAGCACACTGAATCCAGCAATACATCAAAAAAAGTTTATTCACCACGATCAGTAGGCTTTATTCTGGGATCCAACCATATGCAAATAAATAAATGTGATTCATCACATAAGTAAAATTAAAAACAAAATCCACATGATCATCTAATAGATGCAGAAAACACTTTCACTCATTTATAATGTATTTTTTTAAATGAATTTAAAGTGGGGACTACTGGCCAGGCATGGTGGCTCACGTCTGTAATATCAGCACTTTGGGAGGCCGAGGCGGGCAGAACATTTGAGGTCAGGAGTTTGAGACCAGCCTGGCCAACATGGCGAAACCCCGTCTCTACTAAAAAATACAAAAATTAGCCAGGTGTGGTGGCACGCACTGGCAATCCCAGCTACTCAGAAGGCTGAGGCAGGAGAATCGCTTGAACCCAGGAGGCAGAGGTTTTAGTGATCTGAGATGGCACCACTGTACTCTAGGTAAGCTTACCCAAGCAATGTTCTATTTCTTTGTGATATGAAATGGACAAATTGACTTTAAATGAAATGGACATTGACAATTGACTACCAAAAGTTATTTATTAGTTCTGTTCCACTTTTCTTCCAGTCAAAAAACAAAAAATTCATAGAGAAAAGAATCCCCTTTCCCCTAGTCACAGAACATAATGCTTGGTCTTAATCATACATCTTAATCATCCCAATCCCCGCATCTAATGTATGGTTTAGAATGTGTATGGAATCTAGGTTTTGTCAATTGATATAAGAGGGGATCTTTGGTATTCAGCAGTAAGTGGAAATTATGAAAAGTTATTTTTATCTGGATATAAAGAATCTCAGGAAAAAAACCCATTCCCTTCTTTGTGTATTGAACATGGTTAATAAGGTTAATGATGCTTGGAGTTTTCCCACCCATATTCTAACTATGCTCTGACAAGCTTATAGACAACAGCAGCTATGCTAGCACATTGACAATGGCAGAGAGTAAAGAAAGACTGCAAGTATTTGAACACATTTTTGAGGGCTTGCCTAAAACTTATGTCTTCATGACTTTGGCCATTACTATTTGGACATTCTCTTACATGCATCTAACTGCGCCCTAATTGTTAAAACTACATGCTAAAAGAAGGGAGCTGGCTGCCAACACTTGAGAAGAACAAGACTGCCATGAAAACAACACAAACCTTTTAAACATGTTTTCCTTTTATTCATTCACTGAGTATTGTTAAAACATCTTTTCTATGGCAAGGCACTGCTATAGGAAATTTTACCAAATATCAAATTCTTTTATAAAAACACACAAATGTGCAAAACAAACTCTATTTATTTATTCATCATAGATAGATAGATAGATAGATAGATAGATAGATAGATAGATAGATAGATACAGTATATAGCTCTGTTGCTCAGGCTGGAGTGCAGTGGTGTGATCATGACTCAATGCAACCTTGACCGTCCAGACTCAAGCAATGCTCCCACCTCTGCCTCTTGAGTAGCTGGGACTACAGACAGGAGCCACCACCCCTGGCTAATTTTCTTTAAAAAAATTTATAGAGATGAGGTTTCACTATGTTGCCCAGGATGGTCTTGAACTCCTAGGCTTAGCCTCAGCCTCCTGAGTAGCTGGGATTACAGGTGTGAGCCAACATGCCCAAACTCAGTCTAATAAGCAATTACTGAGCATCTATTTTACACAATGCTAAGTGTGAGTATATAATAGGGTGACAAATTTTATGAGGCACATAGGTATTCAAGACAGTATTATTTATGATCATAGTGTTTACAGAGTATTAAAGGCAGTACATTATTTATGGTTGTGGTGTTTATGGTCAAATAGGCATAGGTTTAAAATCTGACTTTGGAATATTCAAACCACATGACTTTGGACATGTTATTTATCACCTGCAAGCATATACTTCTCTCTGTGGAAATACAAATCATACTTACTTTATTAGATAGCTGTAAGTATCAAATAAAGGTCTGTAAGACATTGTCATTATCCTCTTCATGATCTGAAGAAAGTGGAAAGAGTATTAGGAGGACTATCTGCCTTCTTTCTGAGTTTTAATATAATGTATTTCTCATATAGGACCAAAATATACAGGGATTTCACAAAAAAGTACAGTGTACAAACCCACAAAATGTTTTATTACTCCATCCACTCTCTTTCTAAGGAAGGAGATAGCAATAAAGACCAATATTCTCTACTTGTATCTAGCATGAATTGCTATTCTTCATGCAACGGGAGTGTTTGCAAAGGTAATTATTAAATTACTTTTATAGCCAGATTTAACCACTCAACTCTAGAAAAAGAAACAAATATAATTCACCTTTCAGACATTTTTATAAACCTAAAGAGGAACGTATCTCAAAGCTTTCCTATTGTTTTCAATAACGTATTATTTAACACATCATTTGTCCACTATTTATAGTTTTTCATAGTTTGTTAGTAGCCCTGTGGGGTAGAAACTTCGCTGTGACTAGGTTCAATGCAGACCTAGGAGTAGATCCCTTAGTCTATGGCAGGATTCCTAGTCACCTCAGTATTTTGCCAATTATAGTTTCCAGCACCAACATCTGAGGCTGTCCTTGCAGTTGAGTTCAAGTATGGATAAGAAATACAATTTGGTCAGGTAGGTGAGAACATATAGAGAATATACAACTGGGTCTGGCACAAGTTACTATCTCTATTATCTAGAGCATAATGTATGTATACCTAGAGCATTATTTAAATAAAAAGTACCATTATTTTGATTAGAAAGCAAAATTTTAAAAATGTGATTACCAGGGAAATTGAACAATGAATCACTTTACTGCTACATTTGATTAGCTAATAAGCCTTTGTAACACTATGGCAGAATTATATGACCCAAAATAAATGCTGTTAGGTATTTTACTTAATCCATTTTATTGCTCTTGCCAAGAATTTGCTCCAATTATTTAAACTATAATTACCAGACGATAGTATTTTATTGTGAATAGTTTATTTTTGCTCCTATCGTGTCTCAAAACCTTGTGTTTTGCATACTTTTTTCAAGTATATTAGTTGTTTGATGTATTATTTTTAGCAGGTATCACCAACTAGGACCCATTCTGATTTGCAACACATCTTTTGATAACTGCTGCATTTTCTTTCTTAAATTACTTCTTTTTCATGGGAAAATAATGCAAATAAAAGAGTAAATGAAAATATACTTATTTGGAGTTGAGAAAATAAGAATTGAATGTAAAGAGCTGTTTTTGTTGTTGTTTTTTGTTTGTTTTGTTTTTTTTTTTTTTTTTTTTTTCTTTTTTTTTGACACGGAGTCTCGTTCTTAGCGGTGGCGCGATCTAGGCTCACTGCAACTCGCCTCCCGGTTCACGCCGTTTCTACTGCCTCAGCCTCCGAGTAGCTGGGACCTACAGGCGCCCCGCCACCCATGCCAGGCTAATTTTTGTAATTTTTAGTAGAGACGGGGTTTTCAACGGTGGTTAGCCAGGATGGTCTCGATCTCCTGACCACCTCGTGATCCGCCCGTCTCGGCCTCCCAAAGTGCTGGGATTACAGGCATGAGCCACCGCTCCTGGCCATTTAAAGAGCTTTTATTCAAATAAAAGAGTGTGATTCCTTTTTGAGTAAGCAATGATTAAATGAGGTACACACATAGCATATGTAGCAAATTTGAACTTCCATACACACATACACACACACATACACATACACAAACATGTGGTCTGGATCTAATTAATTACTTATTAGATGTGTTTTTTCTGTGTTTAATCAGATATTTAGATTGTTGCCTATTTAAATGACATGTCCATGTCATTTGCTTTCCCTATTGCAAATATGAAGAATCATGTGCGAGGTTTTTGTTTTTGGTGTTTGGTTTTAAGTTTCAGTATAATTCTCTCCAAATCTCTTATTCTCATTGCAGAAAAGATTTAAGGATTTAGAGGAACTAAAACTCATGTAATCATTTAAGCCAATATGTTTTTTATAATCACTTATTAGTATGGTTTTTTTCTTTTTGAATAATTTGCTTAGAGTATGTATTACATTAGCCTAGGTTATTCCTCTTAACTTCACCCTGCTACCACCCCTTTGAGGTTTCCTTATCCAAAGGCACTGGTTGATGGGAGTGTATATGACTTTTAGGTGAACATTTTAGATGACGGGTGGAGAGAGATACTGACTGTGTGGTCAAATTTATCAGTTTACCTAATGACCACTGTGTCTGGCACAAGTTAAAGCTTAGGAATTGACTGACAGCTCAAATTGGCTTGGGTTGTACTTGGCATGAGAGGTTTATCACTAAAAGACAACAGCATATAGCAGAAAAAGCATCGACTCTAGAGATAAAGAGATCTGCTCTTCTATCTTGCTTCTACTCCTTACCACCTATGAGTACTTGGGAAATTCATGCAAATTCTCTGAAACACAATTATAATTCATATTTCTTGGGGTTCTAAGTGATAGTTAAATATGTATTTGAATGTTCCTAGCATATTACATGGCACATAGAAAGTGATAATACAAGATTCACTTGGCATTATTCATATATGTTCAATGAATCTTAATTCCTAATTTGATTGTGCAGACTTCAAACATCCCATATTTCTTTTACTTTTATTTTTTCTTTATTTTTTAGTTTTTATTTTAATTTTAATTTTTTATTTTTTGAGACAGAGTCTTATTCTATCGCCCAGGCTGGAGTTCAGTGGCGTGATCTCAGCTCACTGCAACCTCCAGTTCCAGGATTCAAGCAATTCTTCTGCCTCAGTCTCCTGAGTAGCTGGGACCTCAGGCGCGCCATCACACCTGGCTAATTTTTTTGTATTGTTAGTAGAGACAGGGTTTCACTGTGTTAGCCAGGATGGTCTTGATCACCCGATCTCGTGATCTGCCCACCTCGGCCTCCCAAAGTGCTGGGATTACAGGCGTGACCCACCGCGTCCAGCCCCATATTTGTTTTTAGTCTGTTTTGATGAGTTTATTGTACTTTCAAATGCTTCAGAGAATAGGTTTTCAAAATGCATCCTTTCTTTACCTTTTTCCCAATGTATAATTTCTCTTCCCATTCCTGTTTTCTCCTAATTATTTCTTTTCTATTTTGTATGAGCTTTTCTGTTTTCCCTCTGGCTTATCACACCTCAAGAACATATCAGGTTTCTCATTATAAGGTAAAATGCACAAAGTAGAGACTCCAAAATTTGTGTTGTTAGACCTACTTAATATCTACGGCAATGTAATTATTTGATCTCTTGTCCTTCAAACTCTTTATGAAGAAATACACAAAAACTATACTATTTTCCTTCATGAATAGTTTTCCCATTTTTAAAAAATTTAGGCATATGTTTTTTGACACACACGTTACTGTTCTTAGGATTAAGATAATAATGAAGATAACCCGAGGAGGAGATTTTGGAAGATTCTAAAAACAAGATAAATCATTGTTGATATTCCACATCTTTCATTTGACATTGAGTGATAAGACTTTAAACAGTTTTTGAAATTTGGACAGCCAGGACTTGAAGGATCTTTGAAAAGCAGTTTTTTTTTTTTTTAATTTCTTTATTTTTCTTATTTCTGCTTGCAATTGAAAGCATCAGTTTTGTTGGCTTTCTGAAAAATGACAGACAGAAAGAAGAGAAACAATGAAATTAATGGAGAGGTACAACATACCTTGGCAATAAGGTAGGTCTGTCACCAAGTCATAATTTTATTGTTCCCGGTACAGTATGAAATGTGTCCAATAGACAATGAGTTGCAATAATAACTCTGTGTATAAAGAACAATGAATAACTGCAAAGAGAAGAAGTATCTGCTCTCTCTGCTAAGTTGAGTGACTTTGTCTGGATGAAAGAGTCAGAAGCTTGAGAAATAAATTGAGTGGTTGAAGATGAAACATGAGCCTGCTCAGATAATCAAATAATGCACAGTTGAATTATTTATTTCTATTCAGGTTTCAAATCAAATGTTACCTCCTCATAGAAGCTGTATTAGATTGTTTTCATGCTGCTGCTAAAGACATACCTGAAACTCAGAACAAAAAGAGGCTTAATTGGACTTACAGTTCTACATGGCTGGGGAGGCCTCAGAATCATATCAGGAGGTGAAAGTCACTTCTTACATGGCAGTGGCAACAGAAAAATGAGGAAGAAGCAAAAGCGGAAACCCCTAATAAATCCAACAGATCTCACGAGACTTACTATCATGAGAATAACATGGGAAACATGGGCCCCCATGATTAAATTACCTTTCCTTGGGTCCCTCCCATAACATGTGGAAATTCTAAGAGATACAATTCAAGTTGAGATTTGGGTGGAGACACAGTCAAACCATATCATTCCAACCCTGGCCCCTCCAAATTTCATGTCCTCACATTTCAAAACCAATCATGCCTTCCCAACAGTCCCCAAAAGTCTTAACTCATTTCAACATTACACAGAAGTCCACAGTCTGAAGTTTCATCTGAGACAAGGCAAGTCTCTTCTGCCTATGAGCCTGTAAAACAAAAAACAAGCTAGTTACTTCCTAGATACAATGAGGATACAGGTAGTGGGTAAATACAGCTGTTCCAAATGGGAGAAATTGGCCAAAACAAAGGGATTACAGGACCCATGCAAGTCCAAAATCCAGTGGGGCAGTCAAATTTTAAAGCTCCAAAATTATCTCCTTTGACTCCAGGTCTCATGTCCAGGTCATGCTGATGCAAAAGGTGAGTTCCCATGGTGTTGGGCAGCTCCACCCCTGTGACTTTGTAGGGTACAACCTCCCTCCCGGCTGCTTTACAGGCTGGCATTGAATGTGGCTTTTCCAGGTGCACAGCACAAGCTACCAGTGGATCTACCATTCTGGGGTCTGGAGGATGGTGGCCCTCTTCTCACAGCTCCACTAGGCAGTGTCCCAGTAGGGACTGTATGTGGGGGCTCTGACCCCACATTTCCTTTCCCCACTGCCTTTGCAGAGGTTCTCTATGAGGGCCCTACTGCTGTAGCAAACGTTTGCCTGAGCATCCAGGCATTTCCATACATCTTCCGAAATCTAGGCAGGGGTTCCCAAACCTCAATTCTTGACTTCTGTGTACCCGCAGGCTCAACACCACATGACGTGGAAGCTGCCAAGGCTTGGAGCTTCCACCCTCTGAAACCACAGCCTGAGCTCTACATAGGCACCTTTCAGCCATGGCTGGAGAGGCTGAAACACAGGGCACAAAGTCCCTAGGCTGCACACAGCACAGGGACTCTGGGCCCGGCCCACGAAACCACTCTTTCCTCCTGGGCCTCTGTACCTATGATGGGAGGGGCTGCCATGAAAGTCTCTGACATTTTTCCCGTGGTCTTGGGAATGAACATTAGACTCCTTGCTACTTATGCAAACTTCTGCAGCCACCTTGAATTTCTCCTCAAAAAATAGGTTTTTCTTTTCTACTGCAGCATCAGCCTGCAAATTTTCTGAACGTTTGTGCTCTGTTTCCCTTTTAAAATGTAATGCTTTCGAAAGCACACACTTAACCTTTTGAATGCTTTGCTGCTTAGAAATTTTTTCTGCCAGATACCCTAAATCATCTCTCTCAAAGTTCCACAAATATCTGGGGCATGGGAAAAATGCCACCAGTCTCTGCTAAAACATAACAAGAGTCACCTTTGCTCCATTTCCCAACATGTTCCTCACCTCCATCTAAGACCACCCCAACCCGGACCTTATTGTTCATATCACTATCAACATTTTTGTCAAAGCCATTCAACAAGTCTCTAGGAGGTTCCAAACTTTCCCACATTTTTCTTTCTTCTTCTGAGCCCTCCAAACTGTTCCAACCTCTGCCTGTTACCCAGTTCGAAAGTCGCTTCCACATTTTCGGGTGTCTTTTTAGCAATGCCCCACTCTACTGGTACCAATTTACTGTATTATTTTGTTTTCATGCTGCTGATAAAGACATACCAAAACTTGGCACAAAAGAGGTTTAATTGGACTTACAGTTCCACATGACTGGGTAGGCCTCACAATCATGGCGGGAGGCAAAAGGCACTTCTTACGTGGTAGTGGCCAGAGGAAAATGAGGAAGAAGCAAAAGCAGAAACCCTTGATAAACCGATCAGATCTTGTGAGACTTAATTCACTATCATGAGAATAGTATGGGAAAGACTAGCCCCCATGATTAAATTACTTCTTCCTGGGTACCCCCCACAACATGTGGAAATACTGGGAGATACAATTCAAGTTGAGATTTGGGTGCGGACACAGTAAAACCGTATCAGAAGCCTTCTTGAACATCCTAGATAAAGTAAACACACAACTTAAGCACTAACTTTGACATTTGTTCTCATTGCAGCACTAAATATTATATTTATTTATTCTTACTGTTCCCACATAAATATATAAAATACGTGAGTAAGGCTATTCGAACTCTTCCTTGGGTCTTTACAGAAACATTTACAAAGCTTGTATAAAGCTATATTTCTTCTTCTTATTATTATACTTTATGTTCTGGGATACATGTCCAGAACATGCAGGTTTGTTACATAGGTATACATGTGCCATGGTGGTTTGCTGCACCCATCAACCTGTCATTTACATTAGGTATTTCTCCTAATGCTATCCCTCCCCTAGCCCCCCACCCCAACTGACAGGCCCCCGTGTGTGATGTTGCCTTCCCTGTGTTCATGTGTTCTCATTGTTCATCTCCCACTTATGGGTGAGAACATGCAATGTTTGGTTTTCTGTGCCCATCAGTGATAGACTGGATAAAGAAAATGTGACACATATACACTGTGGCCAGCAGCCTGCAATGCAACAGGGCTCTCTTTCTGTTCCCAGGTGGATCGGCAGGTCGAGAAATAATAGACACAAACAAGATAGTGAAAGCTGGGTCCAGGGGGTCACTGCCTTCTGGTCCCACGGTGCCACTAATGCACTGGATATACCAGCATTTATTATTAAGTTTAGTGAGAGCAGGGGTAGGTTAGTGAGGGATTTAGGGTCATTTGATTATGAGGTGAGATGATCACATGGGGATGAAGTAATTCTTTAACGTAACATCTGTATGCAGTAGTACAGTATATAGAGATAGGAATTTACAACATAGTGTGTGCATCAGTAATTTCTAGCAGAGCCTTAAAACAGAAACACAGCCTTTCCATAACCTATGATTAGCAAGATATTAATCAGCAGTAACAGTTGCAACAAAAGCTGGTTACAAACAATCCATAGAAACAGGACGTGAAGCTAGACAACCAGTTAGACCAGAAATTCTCAGAAGGAATACACCTTAACCCTAAAGAGGCCTAGAAGAGCCGTGGCAAGATGAGGACATTTATAGCCCTATCTTATCCATATGGACAGGTGCCCCTCATGTGTCTGTTTATAGGCTCTCCACAGGATCGCATTCCATTCCCAGAGCTATGCACATCTACTTTCTGGGATAGGAATCTTGGTGATGTGAAACCTTCCTGACTGTGCGTCCGTTCATAGGCTCTCTGCAGGGGGAAGCACGTCACACATTGTTGGCTCATTCTGGCAGTGCAACCTGGCATTGTCTTTACACAATNGAAGCTAGACAACCAGTTAGACCAGAAATTCTCAGAAGGGAGTACACCTTAACCCTAAAGAGGCCTAGAAGAGCCGTGGCAAGATGAGGACATTTATAGCCCTATCTTATCCATATGGACAGGTGCCCCTCATGTGTCTGTTTATAGGCTCTCCACAGGATCGCATTCCATTCCCAGAGCTATGCACATCTACTTTCTGGGATAGGAATCTTGGTGATGTGAAACCTTCCTGACTGTGCGTCCGTTCATAGGCTCTCTGCAGGGGGAAGCACGTCACACATTGTTGGCTCATTCTGGCAGTGCAACCTGGCATTGTCTTTACACAATTCTGCATGCAATTTTGTATTTACAATAATCAGGAACATTTCATCTTTTATTCCATAGCAATAGTTTCAGGGGGTCTCCATATACCACTGTATGTGTGGTGAACCATCAAGATACAATTTATGGCCGGACATGATGGCTTATCCCTGTAATCTCAGCACTTTGGGAGGCCAAGGCAGGAGGATCACTTGAGCCTGGGAGTTTGAGCTTACAGTGAGCAAGACCCTGTCTCCAAAAAAAGAGATGTAATTTGTTGTCTTCTAGGTACTTCACTGGTTATTAGATGACACTGATCCAGGTGAACAATATCATGTCAATCTCACATATACAATTTCCACAGCCATTGATAATAGGGTTACATTTGTACTTGCTATCAATAATTTTGAAAAATAAAATTTTCTTCAAGAAAAGAATAATTTTCAGGTAAATACAATATTAAAATTAGTTAGAAATCCTTTCTTTTAATCCCAGAGAACAAGGTTTTAAGGAAAATACTGACTTCCAGGTTAAGTTTAGTTTCATAATTTTTAGTTTCATTATTTTTTCAATATCAAAAATCACTATTTATTCTAACTCCAGTTTTATATCTGACTTTAGTAGAGCATTTTTTAAATTCGTCTTGAATCTTTAACTTGCAGCCCAAGCTTACCCGATGTCAGAATAATTTGATTTTAATGTTTTGAAGCTTTAAGCCATATTTTTACTCTTGAATACAGTGAGGAATTTAACAATTAATAAAGCAGCAGGTTTTATTTTACATATTACATATAGTAGTTCCCCCTTATTTGTGGTTTCACTTTCCACGGTTTCACCATAGCCCAAAAATATTAATTGGAAAATTCCAGAAATAAACACTTTTTAAGTTTTAATTGAGTGCTCTTCTGAGCAGTATGATGAAATCTCATACTGTGTTGCCTCAGACTTGAATCGTCTCTTTGTCCAGTGTGTGCACATTGACTGTACACGCTACCAGCCTTTCAGTCATCGAAGTCCTCTGCTCTTGACATGAAACCAGCCACATGGTCATGTGGTTGTTGTCAGCTACTTTTGGCACCACATCTAAATAACTAATTTGAGAATGAAGTCAATACAGAGTAAACCTTGGAAAGAGATAGGGACTGATTTCTATTAATATACTTTTGAACACCTGGATTTGAATGAGAATAAAAAGAATAATAATCATTTTAACTGAAACCAATTTGAATTGAGTTTTGATCGTTTGCAACTAAAACATTTCTGACTATCATAACCTTAATTTATGCACATTTAAAACATGAATAATACTATTGTACTGGTTGTTCTGGTTTATTTCATAGATATATGAAAATTAAATATATCTATGACGTGTATAAATATATCTGGTTCATTTCATAATATGAAAATTAAAATACAGCATAATAGACCACCTTTTTCAAACTTTCTTAATATAAACTTATAGTAATGCATTATTTCAGTCACATTGGCTCTCAATCAGAAATATTTGGTGTTGTTTGCAACGAATGTTTAAGTGTTTTCTAAAACATAAGGTTTACATCTTGGGTAACATGAGTATACTGATAAATTAATTGAAACAAATAATCTGGGGACAATTTAACTAAAAGCAACAGTAATTTAAAAGTCACTTAAGCATGATGGTAGTAAAATTGGAAAGGAAGTTAGAATAAAATGAAGAGAAAAAAGAGCAAGGATCACTGTATGGAATGGCAAAATATCAACTTAGGAAAAGATACAGAAACTTGCTTTATTCTGTGGAGTTGCCCTTCAGGCTACCAAAAGGCATTATTTGTTTCACTGACATATAGGCCAACACAGCAATTTATTACCAGAACAAGTTAACATATATTACTTCACGTTTAATACAAAAACTATGGGAGCTTTTTTCTCATTCTGTTGTTGAAAAAGTCTACAAAATTAATCTGTACAAATTTCCAAAACATAGAGAGAATAGAAAGCGAATAAAGTGAGTGTCTTAGAGATCGGGATAGAATTTTGCTGAATTGTTTATTATGCTTTCTTTTGGCTTTAAATCAATTTTATACAATTAATATTAGTTTTGTATTAGAAACTGCTAGTTCATACGTTAATATACATAAATGTGAATGCTTGCGTGAAATTTTAGAATACTCCATAATTAGAAGTAACCACAGAATAAGAGGACACTAAAATAATTAGAAAAAATGCTTTGTATGATATTCAGTCCCTTGAAATAGAATATGTTGTAGCAATAGAAAACAAACACACAAGTCTAAGTAGACTAAGGTAATGAAAGTGTTTATTTTGTTGCTTATGCTACATATCCATTTTGAGTCAGTGGAAGAGGGTCATGAGCATCTACATATCATTGTCACAAATGGAGCATGGCTGTGAGTTTGAACTCAACTCATTTTTTCTCAATCACTGAAACAATGGGAAGATATACATTGATATGCATATTGGTTATGATAAGCTTTGGTCCAGAGTGCTATATATTACTACTGCTCATGTTGCATTGGCCAAAGTCAGTCATAGGAACTTAGCTAACTTTCAAGGGTACTTGGAAGGAGGGAAGTGAAAAATACTTGTTGAAGAACACTGATGGCTACCAGAGTCCTCTATTCTAATCAACATATATGTGGGTCATTCTCCTTCCCTCAATTTATACTCTGTCACTTACCAAGACACACAAAACAAGATCCCACCCAATCTCAGAATCAATTAGTCCAAGATCTCTTGGCAGTGCACAGTTGTCACCCTAAATGGGAATGATGTGTAGTACTACTTTCTGTGAATCATCTCGATGTAGAAATTAATGTACTGAAAAAAAGCAAATTAATTGAAACTCACACAAACAAAATATACTAATAGATAATGCTTACCATTTATAAAGGAGAATAAAGGGCGACATAGCATCCATTGGCTTGTAGTAACTTGTAAGTTCTAGGCAGACTTTGCAGGGCATCTTACTCTATAGCAGAAAATAATCCTTTGTTTAGCCCCATTTTCTCTGGAAGAGGCTTACCCATTAATTCTCTGTGGTCTTTGATTGTGACCTCATAGAACTTCTTTTGTTTGTTTTTGTAAGCCATATGAAAAGTGAGCATTGGAAAAATGACCTATTTGAGGAAGGAGCAATTTTCATAGCTCACTTGTAGCGTAAGTGTTTGGTGACCAAGCTGTCGTTTTAATTCCAGGACAATCACATTATATTTTACTACAGGTTGACAGTATTTTGCCAATATAAATTTGTCAGGAGATTTCTGTTATCCCCATGGAATTATAGTCATACCAACAGTTATTTTAGTATTTTAGATTCTGTGTGTGTGTGTGTGTGTGTGCGTGTGTGCAATATAGAATATATATGTAATACATAAGTTGTGTTTTACCTCTATTCGTCTTCTCTCTCTCAACTTAATTTTAGGTCTTTTAGCTTTGGTGGAAGAGACACTCTGAGTTTCTTTTTTTCTGGATTATTTCATCTAGCTGAAGCATTTTAATCTATTTAGAGTTTCTAAAAGAGAGTGTAACGCCCATAGCCTAGATTGCACCTTTCTTTCCAGGTTGGATTTTTATCAACTTTTTTCGCTCAAAGTATTTCTCAATTTTGTCTTTTATTGTTTGGTATTCAGAAGAAGTTTCCTCTTCCACTTTGCAAAATTCTTCTTATTTGTGGACCTTTTCTCTTCTCTTTCATTTCTTCTTGCAAATTGACATATTATTTTCTCAGTACGTTTCAGTCATTTACTGCCTTATCTAATGCAGACAGCAGCAGTCCCCACATGCTGTAAAAGTCCTCTTTTCCATTCTCTTATCTTAGAGCTAAAGTTTATAAGTAGTGCCTTTAAAATTATTGTGAGTTATGGCTTTACTGTTTCACAATTAGATAACATGAAATTCCATCCTTCAGCTTCCAGTAACCATTTCTTCACTGACTCCTTTCTGCTTCTTAAACTAGTACCTTCTATTTTGGGAGTTTTTTTTACAGTAGTTCTTCATCTCCAGTACCAATTTCTGTACCTGTCAGTATAGGGTAGGTTATGCAGTAGAAAGCAAACTTAAGTCTCATTGGGTGAAATATCAATGTATTATTTCTCAGAAAAATAGAGTAGTTTAATATTTCCAGAAGAAATCCAGAAATATCTGAATAGCACCCCTAATTCCATATGCAAATAAGTGTGAAAATCTGGATGAAATGCATATTTTTCTAAGAAAGTATATGTTATAAATATGATGTATAAAGAGAGAGAGCCTAGGTATGCAAATAATTATGGAAAAATTAAAAAGTATAATTTTATAAACATAATCATGAGTTTGGAAAGAACTTTCCAATCCTGAATAGCATAAAATAGAGCCAAAAGAAAAGATGTACAGTTTAACAAGAAAATGAGTAAAATTTTGTAAGACAAATATATAATAGCTAAAGTTGGAAGATAAATAAGGAAGAAATTAAACTTCTTTCTAGACATGAAAAATGATATATTAGGATTAAAATGTGATATCATTTTTACCTCATAGCCTAATGATTAAAATAAAATGATTAAAATATTTTTTGTTAAAACAGCTATAGGCATTGTGTTACATAATATAATATATACGAAGGATACAATTTTCTGCACAGTGATCTGTTTAAGCGACTCTGGTTCTACAAATGTATGATATAAAAGTGATTAGACAGGTATGAAATGTATGTAAAGAATGTCATTGTAGCAATAAGATTATTTAGAATAATAAAATGTTGGAATAAACAAATGCCTAACAAGTCAAATAAAACTAAATGGATATCAGTAAGAGTTAGTTTCATTAAAAAGCATACGACCATTCAACCTTATTAGATAGAACACACGTCTTGACTTGGAAAAATGTGCTGACATGTGAAGATGCTCATGACATGGCAGTGAAAAGTAGTTTTATAGAGAAGTATGTTACCATTTTTTATTCCTTAAGGATAAGATTAAGGATTCACTTTTATTAACTGTTATATAAATCTCTACATTATTTTGTCCATGAATTTTAAAACAAACATCACCAAAGCCAATACGGAATAGTTCCATTTTAGAAAGAAATGTTTTACTCATAAATACACTGCCCCAGTGCCAAGTAGGAAATCTGACATAGAATAAAGAATTTTAATTTTATTGACAAATGGAATTTAAATTAACTAATCATAACAAAAAATATATATACAATACTAAAGTTTTGGAAAATACCCATTTCCCTACCACCAAAGATTTTGTCAAAATTCTAAATGTTTTCTATTTCGCTTATTTTAGTTTTGAGTCAACAGTATCTTTTAAAATCTAGAGTATTTGAACAGCTAAGGAATTTACTGAATTTTCTAAATAGCTACATGAACATGTTTATTATTAAATCACAGCATATACTGTGTGTGCCTCTGTGTGTTGGGCCCTCTTTTCATTTAACTAACCTTGTGTTATTTTCATTGAAAACAAATTACTGTTCATGCATTCAAAGGGCAATGAGCAATTAGAATATAATTGATCCAACTGAGCATCTGATTTCAGCCTTGTGCTGAGAAAATGGTCTTGAAATAATGTCTTTCCCATTAGCAATTTCACCTAATTCAGAAGACAGTTTCTTGAATATGAGAATGGTATTGACTTGAATGAGAGTTAACTACCTTACCAACATTATAATGCTAAGAACTTCTCAGCTATTTTAAACATGCATTTGCCATTGACTAAAATATTGATAAATAATGATAAATTATGTTTATATTTTTGGTACATTTCAAATGACATGCATTTGCTATTTTGTACTTTATTGCACTTCTCTGTAGTTTTAAAGTAAATAATAGGACAGATTTTTTTCATTTCATTAGCTATTTATTGAGTTGCTAAAATATGCTAGCCTCTCTGATAAACTCAGGAAATATAATGATGAATAAGGCAAACATCTTTTGTCAATATAACAGGACAAATAAAAGTTTAGCAAGAAATTGCAGTAATTAATTTGAGGTAAGTGTAAAATGGTGGTAGGTACTAGAAGAAAAGGATGAATATGGGTTGGACACAGCTTCAAAAATTAAGGAGCGCTTGAGCAAAGTGATGGTATTGAGAGACAATCAATCATTGAATTCCTTCAAGATGGCAGATTCTTTACATAAATTAATCTTCACGATATTTGGCAGTTAAACATTCGCACAACTGTGCTGATAAGTAAACTAACACGCAAAGAAGTGAAAAAAGAAATTTGCCGAAGCTTGCAAAGCTGACCTTTTAAAAAGTTGGAGTTTGAAATCAGGAATCTCTTCAAAGTCAAGGTTTCTTAAACCCCATCCCACCACACCACGATGCCTAATTTCTAAGACAAAGAGGAAAAGCTAATGGCAGGATGGCTTTTCAGAGACAGGCAGTAGTGTATACTAAAGTCTGAAACCACAGTAAAGTTGTCTGGAGCATGACATATGGCAGGAGAAAACTGAAGAAATTGGAATTGAAAAATTGCATAGGGACAAAAACATGGAGGGAATGGTGAAAGCTAAGGGGTTTGGAATTTTTCAATCAGCAAAGACAAAATATTAAAGGTGTTAAACAAGGGAATAAATTTAATTGATCTGAACATTAGAAAGCTGATAGATTAGAGATGAGAACTCCTGGTACAATCTTTGAAGGACTCACCTGATATGCTACTATTAAGAAGGAAGATATGGAATAAAAGGGAGGAATCAGAACTATTAAAAGGATATATGAGTAAAAGAGGGAGTTAAAGGGGTACAATGAGAAAAATGAGAAGGGAATGAAAGCATCTGAAATTTCTCTTATGCTGATATCAGGTAACCACTAAAGAGTCATTTAGGTAAATTTATCTTCACAAAGTCCTCCTTCTTTTTCAATAAAACACAAGTTTCTCATCTGTATTAAGTCAGATTTAATAAAATGGAAGAATAAACTATTCTGTGGTTAAATAATACATTGAGCTAAATACTGATAGGAAATTAAAGATGACATATGAGGGTCAATTGTACCATTTTTTCTCCAAGACTCTCTATGTTCTACTGGTGCCAAAAATGTCCTTCCTTTACACATATCTTGACTACTTGTATTAGATTATTCAGAGCTATCAAACATTTATTGGACAGGCAACATGTGCCAGGGATGGTGATTCAGAGTTGCATTGAAATGTACCCTGCTATGAAAGATTTTACATTCCGATAGAGTAAAATGCTTAAAAATATAAATTACAATAGAAAACAAGAAGCCAAGTATTAAATGTTGGTATAATAGAGAGGGATGGAACAGTGTAAGAAGTAGTTTGCACTTCCTGGGGGTAACAAGAAAATTCCAGGAAGGAGAAGATGCTTGTGTAAGGTTGTGAAGAATGGGTAAAAACCTGGAAAGGAAAGGTTCATGCGTGATGATGGTGGAAAACAACTTGAGGGAGAAATATCAGTACTACCATTTGAAAGGGAATACAAAGTATGAAAAATGTTTGGTAAAAGGTAGCTGTGAGACACAAAGCTTGAAAGAGAAACAGAGACCAAATTATAAATGTTCTGCTATAGCATTTAATTTTTAATATCACTAAGGAGAACAATAAATAATAATAGAATAAATATTGAGCAGAGTGGAAAAATTTCACTGTTAAGCTATAAACCCAGTCCAGCAAAGAGTCTAAATATTGAACTCTGAGGTTTGGGGGACTACACTCTCTCTCTTCCATTCCAGGAAAGCAAAATGTCTTAGTGTTGGTAATTTGCTGGAGGTATCCTGGCTTGTGGGTTCAGTAAGTGCTAGGCTGACTGGAAGGGGTCTTCTGCACACATGGGTCATCCACTGTAAGACTGTGGTGCTCTGTTGCCTTTGTTACATAAGTAAAGAGCCTGAGCCGAGGTGATGGCACCCAGTCAGGTCTATTGGTTTCCATAGCCCAGGTGATCAGTTCAAGATGTGATAACAGAGTTAATCAATATATTTAGAAAGATGAGGGGAGTTACTTTTTTAAAAAAAGAAAGAAAGAAATGTCCATCAGTGACAGACTGGATTAAGAAAATGTGGCACATACACATCATGGAATACTATGCAGCCATAAAAAAGGATGAGTTCGTGTCCTTTGTAGGGACATAGATGCAGCTGGAAACCAGCATTCTCAGCAAACTATCACAAGAACAGAAAACCAAACACCGCATGTTCTCACTCATAGGTGGGAATTGAACAATGAGATCACTTGGACATGGGAAGGGGAACATCACACACCAGGGCCTATTGTGGGGAGGGGGTAGGGGGGAGTGGGGAGGGATGGCATTGGGAGTTATACCTGATGTAAATGACAAGTTGATGGGTGCTGACGAGTTGATGTGTGCAGCACACCAACATGGCACAAGTATACATATGTAACAAACCTGCACGTTGTGCACATGTACCCTAGAACTTAAAGTATAATAATTAATAAACAAACAAACAAACAAATAAATAAATAAATAAATAAATAAATAAATAACAGGTTTGAAGGACTGATGAGTAAATAGGCAAGACCACAAACTAAGACAGTGGAAACTATGCTAATACATAGAAGTAGAGATATCGGAGTTTATGTGAGATTCAGGAATTTGGGAATTTAAGGAAGAGGAAAGATTTCGTTTTGCCACTGTGGAGATGCCATTCCCCATAAAAGGGTCCATGAAAGAATGAATCAATAGGAAATGGAAGAGGGGAAAATAATCTGGTTAAGGAATCTTGGGTTAATGTCCTATCAGGGCATCTAACTGAATAAAATTTGTAGATGGAAGATGCAGATATCTGGATTTTGGGTGAGGGATAGAGGCTAAGTACTTTGTGATCAGGAATATAGAGAAGTAATTAGAGCTATAAAAGTGATTGGATAAAAATACTCAAGAGAATATAGATTGTGAAGATAGAATAATAATAGTTCAAAGATAAACAACAACATTTCTGCAATTAAGATGATAGCTAAGTGGGAAAACAAAGAGTGGCCAGAAAGGTGGAGAAAAATTACAAAGAAAAAAAAAAAAAAAACGAGAAAAGAGAGAAGAATCAACAACACAAATGTCAGAGACAGATGGAAGATTAAAAAAAAAAATAGAAAATATGAAAAAAGGAAAAGGATTGGCCAGGTGAGGTGGCTCATGCCTATAATCCCAGCACTTTGGGAGGCTGAGGCGGGCGGATTACCTGAGGTCAGGCGTTCGAGACCAGCATGCCCAACATGGCGAAACCCCATCTCTACTAAAAATACAAAAAATTAGCCGGGTGTGGTGGCAAGTGCCTGTAATCCCAGCTACTTGGGAGGCTGAAGCAAGAGAATCGCTTGAACCCAGGAGGCGAAGGTTGTGGTGAGCCGAGATCACGCCACTGCACTCCAACCTGGGTGACAAGAGTGAAACTCCATCTCAGAAAAGGTTCAATACACTTCCAATCAGGTGATCAGTGGTTACTATATGAAGACATGTTGCAACTCAGAGGCAGACACAGACTCCATGAAGCAGTGACAAGGTTTGTGAATTAAAAGGTTAGAAAAGGGGGATTAAAATATTTTCTTTCACAAAAAGCATGATTAGAAAGGAATAAAACTCTGAGAGTGCCACTTTTAAAAGACCAGAGATTTCTTAGAGTTTTTTTTGTTTTGTTTTGTTTGTTTGTTTGTTTTTTTGAAGAATGAAAGAGCCTTTAGTAGTTTCAGAGGCAAAAAGGGTGGAACCCACTGACAGAAAGAAGCTGAAGGTGCAGAAGAGAGATGCAGCAGAGTCCGTGGTGATGGCCAAGGGCATAGGGAGAGGAAAGGCTTTGCAGAGGAGGATGAAGACCTTACCTAATGCAGAGGCTAAAGTATAAGATTTGTGTAGATGAGATACATTTGTAGGCTTAGGGAAAAAGTAAAGGGTGGTAATGCTTCATACTATTTTTGTTCTAATTTCAATGATAATTAATATGCTATAAAAATGACAGAGTTCGTTTAGTACAAATTTAGAATATTTATTGAAGGAACTGGGAGATGAAGCTGATTCTCAACCAGTAAAATGATTTCCAGGTGGGACTGAGTAACATCTGATACTACTAGTAGTAAACATCTGGCATCAGTCTGCATACTTTTGCCGTTTTATGTGTCTGCATTCCACATAAATGAGGGAGATAGTTGTGTTTAACCAGAGTTTGAGATTTCCAGTGTGGGTATGCTGGAAAGACAATGCCATTCAGTGATTATAGTGCCGGTAAGAAATTAAGGAAACGATAGAAATTAAGATGAAGGCTGGGTAGGTGAAGAAGCAAGATAAAAATAGTGCTGATGAAAGGAAGAAAACAAGGAGTATCCATTTGATGAAAAGCAGTTTAAAAGAAAGAAAAGGAGAATGAGAGAGGGAAGGAAGGAAGGAAAGAAAGGAGTGTGTGTGAGAGAGATGGAAGGATTAATAACTAGTTATGATTTTTAAAAAATATGTATTAGAATTTACTTCATAGCTGAATCAATTTCAATATGAGATCATAGGTTTATTTTGTTGACAATTAGTAAACTGAAGTACAGTTTACTTAGACTGTAGTTGTGAATACAAGAAATATTGTATTTAGGGCTGGTCGCAGTGGCTCACGCCTGTGACCCCTGAGCTTTGAGAGGCCGAGGAGGGCAGATCATGAGATCAGGAGTTTGAGACCAGACTGGTCAACTAAAAATACAAAAAAATTAGCCAGGCTTGGTGGTGGGTGCCTGTAGTCCCAGCTACTCAGGAGGCTGAGGCAGAAGAATCGCTTGAACCTGGGAGGCGTAGGTTGCAATGAATCGAGATCGCACCATTGTACTCCTGGGTGACAGAGCTAGACTTCGTCTCAAAAAAAAAAATTTACTGTATTTAGAACTTGGAATGACTCCTAATGGACACAAAAATCATCTAAGTTTGTGAGGAAATTTGAAATGTAAGGAAACATCACAACTAAGTGTTCACTTAGTCAATGAATGTGAAGACTCACCATTGGAGATCATGGCAATGTGATGTAGAAGGTGAATTTGATGTAGGTTTCAGGGGGAGAGATGTATGTACAAAGGAGAAAGCAATGTCAGCATTGGAAATGGGAAGTCACGATATTGTTTAGCTTTTGTGCCACTTATTTGTAGACTAGTTTTGGAGAACAGGAAAATAGGCATCTGCCATTAGAAAAAAAAAAAGATGTTTTCATTAAGGTAGATTGGAGCAAAGTGCTCTATAAAGATATAAGAATACCTTAGACACACATGAGAGAAATGCTTTGGGTGGGGTTAGAGTAGGACAATTTATTATGAGTGAGGTGGGTGGGGGATGTGGATAGATAGCATATGGGAATGACTGCAAAAAATCACAGTTAACTTGCAAGATTTGTGTGTTCAGTTGAGTTTGGTGTTAATAGCATGCAGGAAAATGTATAATTAACTATCCTCAAGGTTCTAAATGTTTATTTTATACAATGTTGTTTTAATGTAGTAGAAATGAGTGAAGGTCCCAACTGGTGTCTGAGCTTGAAATGTCTATGTAATTTCTAGTTTATATTTAGTAGACCAAGTCAAATTTAACAGAAGTGTTGCCACTAAAAAATATATTTGATGTCACTAATTTAGCTTTTACTATGAAGCATTGTTTTGCGGATTACAGGAAAGATTTAAGAAATGGCTTTTTCTTAAAGAATGACTGACTTCAGGATTGGGGCAGGAATGGGTTATGATGAACTTGGAACTGCTTTGTTATGTCAGCAAGTCATGTCGGTAGATTTGATGGGGCCATGTCACAAGGACCTGGGAGCCAACATAAAAGGGCTTCTTCTGGACAAATCTTGGACACTTTGAGCATCAAAATAATGAGGGACAATGCAAACCATCCACAAAATGTAAATCCATTAGTTAAAAACAACAATACAAAGAAAACACGTGGATGGGGAGGAGAGAGAGTTCTTTCTTACAATAGAATGCCAAATAAAAGTCATCTATTTGGAGGGGATGGTGGAGTTGGAAGTCTCATTTTCACACAATCATTTTATAGACTGCTTCAGTCAAGAATCATCACTGGACGCTGAATTTAGGTAAGGGGTTTTGATAAGAAGCAGAATAGTTTCATGGTTTTAAAGTGTCTTCCTATAGACTCTGTATTAGTATCAAGGAAAGAAATAGCAACAATGCGGTAGATAAATCAGACACTTTTGTAATTAAAATTAACATAAAAATGAAATTACCTGAGAAAAATGCAATTTGAGAAGTCTTATGACATAACTGGCTGACACTCCTCAAAACTGTCCAAGTCATGACAAGCAAGGAAAGACTGAGATACTGACATAAATCAGTGCAGCTTAAGGAGACATGGCTACTAAATGCAGTGTGCTATCCTGGATTGGGTCCTGAAACAGAAAAAAAAAAAAATTACTAGAAAACCTGGGGAAATCCAAACGTAGTCTGAAGTTTTTTTAATTGTAATGTGCCTATTTTAATGTTTTAGATCTGAGAGAAGGGTATATGGGAGATCTATAAACTTTTCTGTAAATTTAGAATAATTCCAAAATAAACCTTTATTTAAAAGGGGTGGAGGAGGGCAGATAGACCTTGTATACCTTCAGATGTGATACCCTATGAAGGACCCAATATCACATGTAGTAATCCAGTTGAGAATGCATAAGCTGAATCTAACCCTGTAAAAACATCAGACAAACTCAAAACGCAAAACATTTTGTTAAAACAAAAAAATATTTACTGCATTATTGAGAACTATCTGTCAGATTCGAAACTGTCCATGTTGTATAAGACAAAGAAATGCTGAAGGAATGCTCCAGATTGAAGTAGATTAGAAGACATGACAAATAAATACAAGATAAGATCTTAGACCAGTTTCTATACTGGCAGGGAAAAAGTACTATAAAGAACTTTAATGGTTCAATTGAACAAAATTGGAAAATGGATGGTAGATTAGTAAAATGTATCATGTTAAAATTTAAGTTTACATTTGTATTTATTTAAGAGCATATCCTAGTATAAGGAGTTATACACTAAAGGTAAAGAGGCATGATATATGACTCAATCTCATAAGCTCCAGAAAAATAAGTATAATAGAAATATATATACATAAATAATATTAAGATTTATATGTAAACATTTATGTTTATATATATAAAGAAAAATGGGGCAAAATATTAATGGTTGTTGTGTCTAAATAAAGAGCACGTGGGTATTCTTTTCATTCTTATTGCAGTTTATCTGTGTATTTGAACTTTCTCGCTATTGCTCCCATTAGAAAGAAACAAATTTATCCTAAGAAAAGCAGTGAGACTAATACTTTAGGTAGAATAATTACAGTACAATAATATAATTTTTAAACTGGAAGGAGCTCTCTGAGAGGTTGAATTTGGAGACATCTTTCATGAATGTATGCACAGAATATTGAAAAGGAACTGGCAAATAAAAGAGGTTCGAAATTCACATGTTGAAAAAATGAATGGACGGATGTTGTTAGAACTTGCAATAGCAGCTACTAATAGGTAGCAGATATTTTTAATCCTCAATTAAATAGTTTGAAGAGGTATTGTCTCTAAATTTATGGGCTAGCATAAGCAACATGTGATGTCAAGCAAATATCAGCCTTTGCCATCCGTTGTCAGGATTAAAGGACACTTGGTGTCCATGAATGTGATTAAGACATCTAGAAAAAAAGTTGTATTTAGACCTACATAATGTCAAAGGGCTAGGAATTTCAGGTTGTATATTCTAGGTTTTTCTGACACATTGCTGTAGAAACTTAGGTAAAAACAGGTAAGCTTTCATTTTGATTTCTTTATCAACAGACCAGCCAGGTGTATTTGTTAACAGGCCATACGTGGAAGGCAACCGTGGAAATTAATTTATTTCTTATTTGTAAACATAGCAAAGTAAATGAAAAACTGAAAATGAAACCAAATTTAGGTAATTTAAAGTGAGATGTGTTTACATAGAAAAAAAATAGATACATCTCTTTGATAAACCCTGAAAATGTGCGAGCACAGGAACTTCTGTTGTGAGTGTATAGAAAATGTGTATTTCTTGTGTATGTAAAGACAGCTTCCTGTGACTTTCCTGTCTCAGTTTAATGTCTTAAAATCTACTTAACCATAACCATATAAATGGGTTTGATGTGTACTTAATCTCTTACTAAGATTTACAGAGGGTATTAAATAAAAGTCTAGGGTATTAAATAAAAGCTATCTGATTGCTCCGATAGCCAAAACACCAGCTTTCTTTTTTTTTTTTTTCTCCCCTGCCTTTCCCAAAGAGGATGTATTTCTTTGAGTAATCTAAATGAAAAACATGATTTTATTCCCCTATTTCTCCAAGAAAATTTCTATATAAGCAGTTGGTACATTTTCCATTTCAGTAACTGTTCTGTAATGGAATTTTAAAAAGCTGAAATGGAAATTTAGGCATTTTTTTAAACAGCTCCTTCAGTGCTTAAGGTATCTGCTTATCAAAGTGATTTTCAAAGTGATGAGTTAAATACTAGCTAAGAAATGACTGGTGAAAACAAAGCTTTTAGCATTCACACAGAATGTGGAATTGTGGACTTTGCTGTTGCCTGTGTATTAATTTGAAGCCAACATTTGAGGCTATGTTTTATAACTCTGAGCAAATCCTTTTACAATGCTATGCATCGATTAATGGGTTGGTAAGTTGAGGTTTTCAATGTTGTCTTAATTAAAATTTGATATTTTGAGGCCTTTGAGTGAACACCTCTATAAGAATAAAAAGTCTGTTTTACTTGGGAAAAAAAGAGAGAAAGTTAAGTTCAAGATAAATTATTCTCTTTTTCTATCGGACAGTTTATCATTATTGTTTAAAACAAAATTTAAGCAAATGCCACCAAGTAATAAAAAGTTCATTAGAATAGTTTGGCACATTACCATTAACATTGCAATTGCATTGAAGGAATGTAGAAAACTCAGAGTTGATTCAAAAATTATTACAAAGTTGGGTAATGGTGGGAAAAAATGAAAAAGATGAAGTGTAAGAATAAAATGAGTAAAATATAGGAAAATTCAGTAGTACTCAAATATAAGGTAGCTTTAAAATTCAGATGACAGGGACTAGCTAAGTTCAGCTTCCAATAAAGATAGACAAAGAAAAGATCAGTCAGAACTCGATCACTTAGACTCTGTGTTTGACTCTAAATGAGACCACAACACTGAAATAAATAAATAAATAAAAGGCTTAACATGTTTTAACAGTAACAGGTTTTATTGTTTTTTCTAACTCCAGAATAAGTCCAGTGCTTCTATGATGGCTCAAAAAGACAAAGCTTCCTTCTGTCTTTCTGTTATAGAAGGCTTTGTGTGCATTTTTCATATTGAAGTTCCACCTTATGGTGCAAAATAACTGCTACACACATAGCCATCCAGACTGTCTTTGAAGTCAATAAGAAGAAGAAGGGGAGGGCTGGGTATGGTAGCTCACACCTGTAATCCCAGCACTTTGGGAGGCCAGGGCAGGAGGATCACCTGAGGTCAGGGGTTTAAGACCAGTCTGGCCAATATGGTGAAACCCCTTCTCTACTAAAAATACAAAAATTAGCCAGACATGGTGGTGGGCACCTGTAATCTCAGCTACTTGGGAGGCTGAGGCAGGAGAATTTCCTGAACCCAGGAAGTGGAGGTTGCAATGAGCTGAGATTGTGCCATTGCACTCCAGCCTGGGCGACAAGAGCAAAACTCCGTCTCAAGACAAAAAAAAAAGGAAGAAGAAGCGGGGAAAGGGCAAAAAAAAGCATAGTTCTAGAAGTTCCACTGAATTACTTCTGCTTATACTTACCAGATTTCCTTTCATGCGAGAGAGGTGTACCTATATACATATATGTTAATATATATGTTAAATGTTAATATATATATGAATAATTTCCCTATTTTACCAGATATGTGTCTTTCTTAGAAATATTGGCTGCATTTTGATTTAAAAGATTCTACTAGACACTGGAGAATTGCAGATTGTAGCATCTGCCACACTAATACCTATATGGGGTGAATTAAATTCCTTGAACAAATTCTCAGATGGCTTGAGACAGTACGGAAGAATGTATCTAAGATATAAGGGACAAGGAAAATTAGGAAAAGGTTTATCCTTCAGTTTTACCTACTTCTGAATATTCTCTAATTTCTCATTATTCTCTAATGTTTGCCTAATCTTCCTGAAGGGCATACAAACAATGTGAACTAAAAGATTTCATTGAGCTGTAAGTCAACCAGTCTTTTACTTGTTTTTGTACAATATGAGATTTGAAAATGTTAGATATTAAGTAGGCATTTAACTCAAACACTATTTTACTTATCACTTTTCTTCCAACATTTCACCATTAGCTATCACAAGAACACAGGTGATATTCCAATTTTTTAGTTAAAATAATCTTCTAAAATGTGGATGCACTTTGAGGAACTACTGGCAAGGAAATGATAAAATGTGAGCACTATAAAGATTCATAAAAGGTATTCCTTGAACTCAAGGAGTGTGCAGATTAGTGATGGATATAAACAAGAAAAATAAAGGTTATAAATGCCATATTTTAAAGAGCTTCAAAAAATAGACACAGGGCATCTGAGACAGAATTAATAGCTCAAAAACTCTGAGAAATGTTTCCTTGGGAGAAGAAATATCTTAAGCAGCTAATGGTTCTAACTATTTATGGTAATATCACAGAACAGATGCTTTTGCAATCCTAGCTGACTGAGCTGAAACACTGATTTGGGATTTTTATTATAATAGAAAGTGAGAGAGGGAAGTTGGGCTAATGGATACAATGTAGAACAACTAGACCAAATCAGGAATTTGAGAATTAGTGTTACTTGGTTAAATGTTAAAATATATACATCTGAGAGCT
Organism: Rhinopithecus bieti; assembly: GCF_001698545.2. Taxonomy (NCBI): domain Eukaryota; kingdom Metazoa; phylum Chordata; class Mammalia; order Primates; family Cercopithecidae; genus Rhinopithecus; species Rhinopithecus bieti. The sequence goes on from NW_016803198.1 coordinate 2,408,795, forward strand.
AAAGTTAAGTCTGTAACTTCGCCTTGATTCTTATTAGCTCAGACAAGAACCCCAAAATTTTGATAGTCTTGGCAGTAGTAAACATGAAAAGGAATATTTTCAAAAAGGGAGCATCATTGCCTTAATATACTGTCAGCTACTGCAGTCCCTAGAAACAAATTATATCTCTATTTGAAGTGATGATTTCCATGATCAATAAGCAATGCCAACCAAACCTTGAAATTTTCAAGTGTCAGCAAGTGTGCAGTTTCTCCTTATCTCTGCTCGGATTTTAGGGCTTCGGTCTTTCAAATTTACTTCCCAGAGCTTAATGTGTAGGTGAAGAGAAGGAAAAAAAAAATGATTATATTAGACACATGGAAGAATTGGAGGAGGGAGTGTTGAAAGTTCATAAACTTCTCCGAACTCTTAACTCTGATACCAAGAACACATAATTGTGCAATTAAGTAAAAAGGCATTCTACATTCAATGTATGTGGAATGTCTTGGCAAGATTGCTATGCAGAGTGAATATACTGAGACAAGCAGATGCCACACATTAAGAGGTAGTTTGCAAACAAGTATATAATGAGTATTCATTTTTAATCCTAGCTTTTAAACCTCATATTCTGTTAAAAGAATTGAGTATGGCTTGCACAATTAAACTAATATAAAGTTATATATAAAAAGATTAGAGACAATGAAAGAAGAATAGTGAGATTAAGCTATTCTACACACCCAAGATAGGATAATGACATCATCTCTCTTTTCCACCCTAAATGAAACTAACTTTCATTTTTGTTATTAAAGCACTTGTACTCATTAAAAACTCACATTAGAGCAATATAAAAAACTTTAAAGAAGATAGTGAGAATTATTTCATATAGTAATACTGAAAGATATTATTCATATTTTATTATATATCCTGCCATACTTTTCTAAACATATGAACATACATAAATGGCTATTTTATAGCTTGTGTTTTAAAAACTCAATACTATGTTCTAGATATATTTTCATGTTAATAAATAGACTTTAGTTTCAATTACTGCATTACATTCCATCATACAGATATATATCTGTATATCTGATTCCCCATTACATAAACTTAATGATTTAAATTATTAAACATTGCGACTAAACTCAATGCATGTCCCAGGCTAGCTGTATAGCCAGTGATTAATTTCAGAAAAGAGAAAGCTCTAGGCTATTATCAAAATTGTTAACATGGCTACAGAAGTGCGTTCTACACTGATCCTGCAGAAATAATTTTGTGACAATACCAGGGAATAGGCCCATTAGGAGAATAGCTATTTATCTCTCAATCTGTAAGGCTGGCTTTCAGGAAGCAATGCTTGTGGCTGTTAATTCCAAGAGGACAATGCCTTACTTGTGATCCATATGTCAGAAAACAGCCGCCAGTGACATTTTGTCCTGAGAACTAGAAAATTTTGGCTATGATCTGCAGTCAAGAAGGTGCTTCTGCCTCCTCACCTGTGTATCCCAAGAAAATTTTGCAAAGCTGTCATCTAAGTATCTGGAAGCTGCTGGGTCCAGGAACAGTGGACCCAGAGCTTTGCCACACAGTAAGATTTGCACTGTTAATGACAGGTCATGGGGCTTGCCTCTCAGCATCCACGAGGCTAGTGATTGGTTCCTGGGGTGCTGCCGCTAGAAACCGAATGCTGCTGTACTGTAATCGCCTACAGAACGTGGAAGGAACTAATATGTATTACATAGTCTCCAGATCACTCCTGTTTTCCAAATGTCATGGCACTGCACCTGCTTAGATGAACCTGTCATACCCATAATCCTAGCTTCAAGGCAGTCTATAATCTATGAGATGTGTCTTTTAGCTTTTCTGATTCCACAGTACAGAAAGTCCCAGAAGAAGGGTGGAATGGAGGCTAAAAGTCAATTAACTATATTCACTAAAATTACCTGGTTTTAAAGACCTGATAAGGATATAGACAGCCTGATTTAAATGTCACAATTATTGTTACTGAGCAAGTTACTCAATTTCTATCATTTTTAGATTCCTCAGTTATAAAACTGGGATAACATAGATATAGATCACCCAGATTTTTTAATGATTACATTTGATAATTTATATATAATTAGATCAAGAAATGTTAGCCATTATTATCATTTTGTGAACATCTTTGCAAATTTGTCTAATTATTTCTTTGGAATACATTGCTTTAAGTGGAATTTTATGACTAGTACGCACACATATTTATGTATTACAGGAAGAAGTAAAATGTGAAAATGGCCAGATTTACACTGCTGTCAGCAAAGTGTGAGGGCGATTATTTACCAGAATAATTTCCTATATAGAGTATTATCAGTCTCATCTTTGCTTTGTAAGTCTATAATGCTGTTGTTTAAATCTGCAATACTTAATTAATGAGAGCAACCACATTTTAATAAATGCATTGATCATTTGCATATCTGCTAAAAATTGTTATTCCTTTGGTTAATGTTCTATTGAGGGGTTTATATAATTTTCTGTTGATTTATGTGACTTTTAAAACACATATTTTAAGCTTTTGCCATATATCTTAAAATATTTTATCATACATAAGATATGTGTCATGTCTAAACACAAATAAGTGATATGTTTTAGTATTTAAGAAAAGTTTTAAAATAAAAGAATTTGTATAATATACTTTTACTTTTTTGGCTACACAGTAGATTCACAATCACAATTTGAGTGGTATTGTATTGAAGTATGTTGGATTGTCAAATGAGAGAAAGAGGTTGAGAAAAATTTATTTATCTAATTTTATAGGTCATTCTGTAGAAAACAATTCTTTGTCACGTATAGACTGCTTATTTCTTACAGACCATTTCTATGTATTTTGTGGGCTTTTGTTTCTATTGTACAGCATGTTAGTTAAGCTTATTTTGTTGTTTTTTTTTCTGTTTGTTACATAAAATATCTCATTACAAAAATGTTAGTTATAATAGTTATCCATATTAGATTAATTTAGTTAAACAATTTCCTGAGGATTGAGCCTACTATCAGCACAAGTGGAATAATATCTTAACACATTTTAAAGCAAAGCAATTTATAGTATTTACTATTGTGGGCAAGTGCTTTAATATAGTGATTACTATACTTTTTTTTCTCTTGACACAGTGAAAATAGTGCTCTCATGTAGACTGTATTGGCATATGAAAGAATGTTCGAAGGTTATGGAATCCTGACTTAAAACTTCATCATTTTTACACCCTAAATTAAGAATATTCCTATGCAAATTAGAAATGTATATATTTAATCAACTGTAATTTATACCTTAAAATATCACAAATTATGAATTTTTGCTTTTACTAATAAATTATTTACAATGCACACTATAATTTACATTTCATAATGTAATAATTGTCAACTCATTTAAGTTCGCATTTTGTTCCCACAGTCTTCTGTTGTATTCTAGAAAAAAGTTGACCAAAATACCGTTTCTATGAAAAGCTTGCCAATCCATGATAAGGCATCTAGTCTTTTGCAGTAAAATGAAAGGAACCAAACATTCTTGTAGCCACTAAGGGTGCTGTGGAAAACAAGACAGATGTTATCTTGCCTCTCAGGGTGTTGATATTCAAATGGGAAGGAAATGTGGGGACAAACAAAAGACTACTAAAAAATCAATTAACAGGGTCATTCCTGATTTGATAAAGTTATAGAAAAAATAAAGCAAGACACTCTAGACAGTGACTTCAATTGGGGATTTATTAAAATTCAGTGGACATGGAAGTATGTTTGGGATGGGCAAAAAATCTCTCACAAATTTTCAGAAAGGTGGGAAGGGCAATAGGTTTTGCACAAAACATGGAAAGTCAGTATTTCAGCTAATCGTACCTAGATCTTAAGTGTAGAAAAACCATAAATAAGTTCTGAGCTACCTAGGACAAGAAATATATTGAAAACATATTTTTCTCAATCTACTCCTATTAATTTTACTTTTATATTTATTAGGAAAGATTCATAGTCCTGAGAACTCTTACAGAGCATTGGTTCCTGAACATTCATCATTAGTCAGCATAATTACAAAGAAAATTAATGTACCACAATTGATATATACTTTATTATACATTATATTAATATTTAGTTATCCCTTGAACAACATGAGGATTAGGGACACCAACCCCCTTCATAGTCAAAAACTTTCATATAACTTTTGACTCCTTTAAAACTTGTTAATCTTGAAACCCTTCACCCTACCACATCCCACCTTTTTGCCATATCCACAATCTTTTTATTATTTCTTTGACTGGCTCTGTTGTAAATTCTGTGAAGTCATGTGCATCTGAACACAGTTTTCTCCAGCAGGAATGTATTGTTTGAAGCTTGATCAATTTCATGGCTTTTCTATAGCAGTGATGACATCTTCAATGGTGTCATCGTTCCAGACTTTCATCATGTTCTCTTGATTGTGGTTCTCTTTCATAGCATTCACAATCCCTTTCACAGACACTGTGTTTAATGGGACTTAAAAGTCCTAATGACCTCCTGTTCTAGAGGCTGAATTTGAGATGTGCTTTAGGACAAGTAAACCACTTCACCACCTTTGACATTGAACTCAAGAGGGTCTTGGTGGCCAGGGGCATGTTCTGACTTTAGGGATAAGGCATAAATAGAATAAATTTAGAAAAAGGGTTATTTGGCATTGTCCAGGTCTTCTTGTTGTATAACTGAGAGACTGGAAGCTAGTATTTATCTTTTCCCTTCGAGGCTCAGAGGGTAGCAGCTTTACACATAAGGGCAGTAATGATCATAAATCTCACTGCATTGCATTTGCACAAAATGGTAGAGTTAGGCTATTTCTCCCTGCCTTAAAATGTGTTGCTCACTTTTCTTCCTTACTAATAAATTTATTTTGTGGGTTCTTTTTTATCCCCAGAATAGGACACTTTTGTTTGCATTAGCAATTTGCTCCTCAATGAAGGTATTCTTTCTCCTCAATGATTTTCTTAATGGCATCTAGGAACTCATCTGCCACCTCTTGGGTGGCAGACACTGTTTCTTCTGTTCTCTTGATATTTTTTAAGTCAAACCACTATCTAAAATTATCAAACCATCCTTTGCTGGCACTAAATTCTCCAGCTTTAGATCTTTCACTTTCCTTTTATTTTAAGTTGTCCTATAATGACTTCACATTTTCTTGAATCATATTAGAGTTTACAGGTATGCTTTTCTTATAGCAATCCTGCATCCACATAAAACTGCATTTTAATATGGGTTGAAAGGTATTTTGCAAATGTACAAGGTTTTTCCACCTGCTGGTGTAACTGTAGCAACAGCTTCAGAAATTTCCTTTCTTTACAGTGGTCCTTACACTGGAGTAATTAATTTTGAAACGTCAGGCAACCCTCATTTAGAGCTCCAACTTCCAGTTGGAGCTTAGGTCTCCAACAGCTGCCGACCTCAATCTGTGGTACATATCAAGCAATTCAATCTTTTCTTGTAATGTCATGACTTTTCTCTGCTTCTGGGGAGCACTCCCAGCATCACTAGTGGCAACTTTGTATAAAATCTCTGGTGTTATTTAAGGTTTACAGTACTGTATTAAAGGCAATGAAAAATGTGTGAGAATCATGAGAGATCACTCTTTACTGAAATATGTAATTTCCTGAAGAGATGAACTGTTCACTTGGAGATAATTGGGATCACATGGTATTTTCAGTGGGTACTCCCAACACTTGAGCTCACTGCAGTAGCAAAAGACGTGGCTACAAAACAATTACAATAATACAGTATTACTACAGTTTATTTTATAAAGTTATGATTTAATGCTGCATCTTTACATTGTTTACATTTCTCTCAACTAAAAATGCTGCCATGTGTACATAAGTTTTGATCAGTTTTAACTTTTTATAATAGATTTGTATATATTTTATAGTAGTAAATCATAAAATAGCAGCCACATTATTTTATGCATTCACGACATACCTAACTTTTTTATTTAAAAAAATATTTCTAGGCTACATGGTTTATCTTCAAGATTTTTTAACTTGTTACAAATCTCCAAAAACTTTCTAATATATTTATTGAAAAAATTCATATATAGGTGTGCCTGTGCAGTTCAAACATTCAGGGTCAACTATATGATTGCACTAATATAATATCTACAGTCTAAAATGTATTTGAAATAACATATAACCTTGAAATGTAATACATATATAAATAATGCTCTCAATATGTTCTTGCCATAGCACAGTAGATCCTGAACACACCCAGAAGCTTTCCATGGTCTACTGGAAATTGCTGCTGTAGGAGTCTTTTCTGTTTTCCATAATATTTTCTTGGAGAAAAAGACAGAAGAAATTATACCAACTTGTATTTTTCTTCCTCTCACGTTATAAGCGATTTTAGATATGTAAAACTCAACAACAGCCTTGGCTTCAAGATCTACGTTAAAAGAAAGGAGTTAATTCTGATGATAAAAATATATGATATGTTGTTCTCACTATAAGTGGGAGCTGAGCTATGGATACACAAAGGCATGCAGAGTATTACAATGAACACTTGAAGACTCAGAAAGGGGAAGGATTGGAGGGAGGTCAGGAATGAAAACTATTGGGTATAATGTACACTACCCAGGTAACAGATGCACTAAAATCCCAAACTTTGCCACTGTACAATTTATCCATGTAACCAAAAACCAACTGTACCCTTAAATCTACTGACAAAAAAATTTTAAAAAACAAACAAACATGATACTTGCCAATGCACAAAACCAACTCCCTAAAGGATCCCTGCCATTGCAAAGTAAATACCAACAAGGTTGACCATATTTGTCATATAGTTTTGGAGCTCAGAATCATTAGTCAGTTGATGTTAATTCAGGGGCTCTTGGTAGTAACACCGCAATATTATACCCAGCATTGTTTAAATTTTCGGATTGGCAAAACTCAGTGCTTTGAGTTGCTATGTCTCTGTTAGTAGAGTCTTCCATGTAGTCCCACTGACAAATATCACAATAAACACTGGAAAGAAGAATTATAAGCTAGATACTGATTCTTCCACCAAAAATGTATCTTCCAGGGAGTTTTAAAATTTTGTGTTTTTAGTTTTACTCTTTGCAGCACCTAATTTTCATGACAGCTCCTACGTTTAAGTTTGCACAACTTAAATAACTGGGAACTGTGAAAGTGAAATAAAGTAATAAATAAAATTTGCAAATATTCTAGCTGTGCAATCTAAATTCTCACAGTAATTTTGATGCCTTTTTTTTTTTACTGTAGGCAATAAGTTCATACTTTGAATAACCTCTGAAAGTGCTTGTTTATTTCTGATTAGCTTGATTCAGCTGTTAAGCAAGCGTAGTCTATTTAATGCAATTATAAGGAAGTCTGATGAAATACTTGATGAAGGAGAGACCAAGAACAGTTTGTCTTTTGCAGTTTCATTGTTTTTTGAAATTCAACTCTCTTTCTGTAGCCATTTCTTCAGAGCTTCTCCTTTATATTTATCTTTTTTTCTCTCCATATTGCTAATTAAATACATTCTTAGGTATTTGGACAAAAACAGGTCCAGGGATGGTGGTCAAATTATAATCAAAACAAACGAATGCACTGAACAATTTTAGAAAACAGTCAAAATCTCATATTTTTAAATGATAAAATGACATTTGAAAAAATTAAATTTGTTGTGTGTCTGTGTGTGTATATATCTGTGTGTTTTTTCTCCTGCAGTGAGACAAGTAGTAAAAGAATCATGATTAGAATTACATGCTTGATTAAAGAATTTTTAAAGTATGTCTGCGTGTGTGTATGTTCATGTAATGTAATAGATATAGTTTAATATATAACATGTATTACAATCTATAATATATATCATAAATTATGGTTAATATGGGTATAATATATGTATAACATATTAACATATATAACATAGTAGATATAATGTATTATACAATAAATGTACATTAGTAGAAGAAATTGAGGAAGAGACATGAGACCAATATAAAGCCATTATTGATAATGTTTTTACCTAACTATAGAGATAGTAATATTACAGCACTTGAAAATGTGTAGTTATTTCATATAATGTTATTTAATTCTGTGTGTTTTTTTGTTGTTTGTTTTTCATTTTGGGAGGTTTGTTTTTGTTTTATTTTTTTCTCCCTCTGTCACCTAGGCTGGAACGCACTAGCATGATCATGACTCACTGTAGCCTTGAACTCGTAGACACAAGTGATTTTCCCACCACAGTCTCGCTGGGACTGCAGGTGAGATCCTCCATGCGTGACTAATTTTTTAAAAAAATTTTGTAGTGATGGAGTCTCACTTTGTTTCCCAGGCTAATCTTCAACTCCTGACCGCAAGCAATTCTCCCTCCTCAGTCTGCCAGGTCACTGGGATTGCAGATGCGAGCCACTACACCTGGCTAATGTTATTTAATTCTGATAATAAAATAGTTAGCTAGAAAATATTGCCCCCTATTTTAGAGATTTGAAAACTAAAGTCTGAAAAGACAGGTGACAGGGCTTACATCACAGAGAAAATGTTGAAAGAAGACCAGAAAGGCTGTTCTTTTCTGCTATATCACAACTTGCCTAGAAAAGTAATCTAAACTGAAAATCCTTTCTAAGGCGTACTCATTCTGCTTTCCTATTTCAAGATTGGATATTTGGGATGCTAATTTGCCAACTTATAAAATAAATGAATGGCAATTCTTAATTGAATGACAAGGCAAAATTTCTTTTCTAACTTTTCTGCAGCCAAAACCTCAAATCTGAATTATGAGGAACATTGATATGTTTACTTGTTTCCAAAGACATTTCAGGATAGACTTTCACAGAGGAGTCATATTTATCATTTTATCATGTAAGAAGCTTAGGTAGAAGACTATGTCCTTTGTGAACAAAGTGCTAAGGCTGTGGACCGCCATTGTTTTAAGATGAAAAATCTCTCTTTTTCTGTTGCATCCATGTGTTATAAGAGAATTAGATGTCAAGGCTATTAGTTAAACCACGCTAAGCATTACTAATTTAGTAAGCCTGTTATTTGCAGCACACTAAGACAGGTAATTAGGAACATTTCCATGAGTAATTTTGAAATGTGACAACTCACTTGATAATCATCAATATATCTTCGGTCTCTGAAGATGGCAAAGAAACTCCTTGAAATATTCATTGTTATCTATTTCCATAGGCTGGGGACATGGCTTAATTACCTATGACTTAAAATTATACCATGCTTATTCAAAATTGAACACTTGACATATGTATTGGAATCCAAATTGCTTACTATTTCTGGTGATTGCTAGACCCTTAAACTGCTGGACTAACATAGGTCATTAAACCTGTAAGCCTGTTTTGTTTTTCTTTTTTCTTTTTTTTTTTTTTGAGACAGAGTCTCACTCTATCACCCATGCTGGAGTGCAGTGGTGTGACCTTGGCTCGCTGCAACCTCCGCCTCCCGGGTTCAAGCAATTCTCCTCCCTCAGCCTCCCAAGTAGCTGGGACTACAGGCGCCTGCCACTACGCCCAGCTATTTTGTTGTATTTTAGTAGAGTCGGAGTTTCGCCATGTTGGCCAGGCGGTTTTGCTTTTTCAACAAGTTTAATACTTATTCTATCTATGCCTTACCATTTTCTTTCTTTCCTTAAAAACTTATGTGAATAAATCAAGGCTAGGCCTAAAGAGTGCCATAAAAGATCTACGATCATTTTAAACTGCTTTGCAGGCTTATTCATCACTATTCCCAAATACTGTGATGTTTCAACTTCTATGTCTCATCCCCTTTTCTCCTTTCAGGAAACACAGTTCTTGAGATCTTCAAGACTCTCCGCAGCTCTTACTTTGTTTATAAATCCATGTCTAATCCTTCTCCACCTCACTCCCAGGGCTCATGCCCTGTCCTTCCTAGAAGTCAGTCACTTCTTCCTCTGAGCTCCCAAAGGAGTGATATTTTTGGAGAGTTATCAGAATGCATTATGGTTTGCTGTTCATCTGTTTATCCTTCCCATTATAATGTTAGATCTCTGTGACTTGGGAATACCTTAATAATCTTTGTTCCCCAGTATTAGCATAATGCAAGTATGTAGTAGATGTTCAATTAATGTTTAATTGAAGCAGCAGTGAGACCCAGTATGCAATAAGTGCATTTTAAAATCTAAGCACTACACGAAGTATTTCATCCTTTCAATGATCCTGTCACTTAAAAGTTATTATTCCTATTTTACAGATATGGAATTGAGATTTAGAGGGTTTAAGTAAATACTCTAAATTTACATAGCTAGAAAGTGGTTTGCTTTGAATTCACATGGTCAACATCTTTCCTAAAAAAGAAGTCAAAGTAAGGGTACCTCAGAATTTATAGAGGAGTGGGGAATTAGTGTCAGTTTTTCTAGGACTCAAAGATTACAGAATGAATGTGGGGGAAAATTTGTTCTTTCGGCAAAGTTAATCTTAGAAGATAATCTATTTCAAGTTATGGCATTTTGCCATGTTGCAGTGGTATTTTTGTAGAACATAAAAACGTCTATTTCAGTGCCATGTGAGCATAACTTTATATAGAATGTGAAAGTATGGAATGAGGGAAGGAAATGCTTGCTGTTTTAGCACCACATTGGTGATATGCTCTGAATATGATGCCTGTCCTTATAGATTAGAGGTGAAAACAAAACTCTTTTTGCAGTAAGGAGAAAGTACAGTTGATTATCTCTTCAGCCATACCTGACCACACAAGTGGTTGTGTCTCCCACCTGTTGTATTATTTACATCTCTGACCCACTATTGGTGTTTCCTGCAAATGTCTCAGAAGAGCCATAATTACTCTCTTGCCTGGGTTTATCTCACCCAACATAGTTATAAGAGAACTTACACTGACAAAAAGTAGAATAAAAGAGGGATGGAAGTAAATGACACAAAATCAGATTTCTACTTTTCGTACATTGTGGGAGAAGTGTATAGCAATGTGTGAAGTTCAGACTTGGCTTTGGGTCTTGGCTCTCTGCCTCTCTAGGTGATTGTGAACATACTATCGAATCTGAGTCACAGCCTCAGTGACTTCTTCTGTCAATTGGGAGAATAATATCTATCTCAGAGGATTCAATGAGAACCTGTAATGCACTGATACTCACAGCATTCAACATATACAGGTTGGGCATAGTGGCTCACGCCTGTAATGCCCACACTTTGGGAGGCCGAGGTGGGGGAATTGCTTTAAGCCCAGGACTTCAAAACCAGCCTGGGCAACATGGCAAGACCCTGTCTCTACAAAAAAGCCAAAAAGTAAAAAATAAAAAAAATTAGCCGTGCATGGTGGCATGCACCTGTGGTCCCAGCTACCTGGGAGGCTGAAGTGGGACGATTGCTTGAGTCTGGGAGGTCGAGGCTGCAGTGAGCCATAGTCACACCACTGCACTCCAACTTTGTGACAGAGCAAGACCCTGTCTCAAAACAAACAGAGCCTCTCTGTTTAGTATTAAATCTATGCCTTGATGACCCCTCTTGGTTCCTCAGCAGAAAGATTAGCTATTATTCCAAATGGCCTAGTACTTAAAACACAGGGATTCTTTTTTTTCTTCTTCTTCCTTGTGAAGTTACATAGTTGAAATAGCCATATACTTACAGTGCTCGTAATTGGGTACGTTCATTAAAAAGTAATAACCAATATTTTATTTTTCTCTTTCTTAAGAGAGTTTCCTTTAGATGTCTTTAACTATATACCAATCAGTTATTGGAAACGTTATGCAAATAAAATAGCTGAAACCATGACGGTACTTTTGGTATCACTTAGGATAGAAAATGGTAACAGGAGGCTACATTGTGTGGTTTGGAGTCCCTTCTCTACTTCAAACCGGAAGGATAATTTCAAAGACTATTTTACATGCTGAGAGCACTGTGTCATTTGAATAAATAATTCTACCATTTTTAAATATATAAAAATTATAACTTAAAATTTTTGAAATATTTTCACAGACAGTTGAAGTCCACAGAGGAGATATGACTTAGAGCAAGTTTCCTGATGCTTTCATGTAGAAAGAAAAAGGGATTCTATTTGTTTTCTCATGTTCTCCTTCATTGTCTTTGTCAATGAGAAACTCAAATAAATGTGGACAAAAATAAATAAATGAAAGGAAGAAAAGAAGGAAGAAAGAAAGAAAACAGAGAGAGAGAGGAAGGAAGGGGAAGGGAAGGGAAGGGAGAGAAAGGGAGGGGAGGGGAGGGAAGGGGAGAAGGGAAGAAGGGAAGAAGGAAAGAAGGGAAGGGAAGGGGAAAAAGACAGAAAGGTGAAATCAACAGCTGCTTTAGTTTCCTAGGACTACCATAACAGAGTAGCATAAACTGGGTGGTTTGAAATAAAATAAATGTATTGTCTCACAGTTCTGGAACCAGAAGTCTAAAAGTCCAGTTATTGTCAGGTTTGTGCTTCCTCTGAAGCCTCTCGGGGATGATCCTTCCTTTCCTCTGTCAGTGTCTGTTATCCCCAGGGGCTCCTTGGCTTGTAGATACATTATTCCAATCCGCCTCAGTCTTCACAGGGTGTCCTTCTGTGTGTCTTCATGTCGCATTCCCTCTTCTTATAAGGATATCAATCATATTGGATGAAGGATCCACCCTACTGCAGTATAACCTTCCCTTAACTAATTTTGTCAGCAATGGCCCCATTTCAAAATAACGTTACATTCTGAGTTACTAGGGGTGAAATTTAAACATGTCTTTTGTGTGTGTTGGAAGTGGAGGGATTGGGGGGGGTGTGGCAGGGAGACACAATTCAATCCATAACATTAGTTATTTCCAAAAGATTAAGGTGACGTCTGTGTAGAAAACATGAAGATTGAATGCCTAGCATTCATCATGCTGGCCACACACATGCTCAGAACTGTCTTTCCTAAAAGACAGAATAGCACCCAGGAGAATTGAAATGAGTCACATCCCAAGAGTCTGTATGCAAATTCCCTTTACCAATTTGACATTGCCTGTGAATGCAACATTACAAATATTCAGTCTGAATGGATTATTGTGATCATTAAAATTTAAATATCCCTTGATAGGATAGTGCTTTGAACTGTTTGTTGTTTATACCCTTAGAAAAAATGAGTTTATCAGCTTTTTCCTGAAGACAGCTTTTGAATTTCTAAGGAGAACATATCAGGGTACTGGATAACTACCGTTTAAGCACAGATCAACACTAGCAGAACAGAAACTTGAAAGCAGTTGAATCAGGGATAGGGGAGGAGCAACTCTTCACAAATCTTCGCTAGACCACAAAAGTACTCTGAATAACTATATGAAAAAAATACAGTACTTCTATATTTTCTGTTCTATTTTGAAAACAAACATGACCATGAAAACATCTAAAAGAACACACACACACCAAATTTATTCAGTGAAGATGAGGAGGGAAGGGAAAACAATGTGTTCTTCTTTGACTGAATGCCCCAAATTGTTATGCTGAAAGTGTGCAACGAAATTTCCATTTTAGCATCAACATGCTTCCTAAACATTGGAAGTTTGGTTTTACTCTTTGTCTATATTTTGTTTGTTTCTGATTCTCATGTGTCTCCTGAAAGTTGCACACCTAAAAGAGCAAAGAATATAAAAATGTACGTTACAGACAGATTGGGATTGATTGACTAGATAGTAGAAATATGCTCTTAAACATGTCTGTTCTTTGTAAGAATGCTTTGTTAAAATTATGTTATTTTAAAGCCCTAAATGGAATTTGTAAAATGTATAAAGAACACACATTAATGGAATGAAATTTTATCTGAAAAAGTTCTGACTGACATTTTGTCAGTACAGATGGATCTTTATTTTTTATTTTATTTATTTGTTTATTATTATTTTTTGAGACGGAATTTCGCTCTCGTTGCCCAGGCTGAAGTACAGTGGCACGATCTTGGCTTACCGCAACCTCTGCCTCCCAGGTTCAAGTGATTCTCCTGCCTCAGCCTCTTGAGTAGCTGGGATTACAGGCACCCAACACCATGCCCGGCTAATTTTGTCGTTTTAGTAGAGATGGGGTTTTTCCGTGTTGGTCAGGATGGTCTCGAACTCTCGACCTCAGGTGATCCGCCCGCCTTGGCCTTCCAAAGTGCTGGGATTACAGGTGTGAGCCACTATGTGCGGCTGGATCTTTGTTTTTCAAAATGTAAATGGGTCAGTTTATAAATCACCATGGTATAGATGTCAACACCCATTATCATTCTTCTGTTCTTTTCCATAAAATACATAAAAATAGCATGAACTCAGCACTAGAGACTAGGTAGAGGGGAAACATATGGCCCTCTGAATATTGGCCCAATAGAGTTTTTAAATCTGCATTTTAAAACATTTTTGATAAGATAAGAATAGGGAGGAAGAAGACAGACAAATATGTTGGGCATATGCACAATCTATTGGTGTGCACAGTCTAGTGTTTTCACAATTGAACAGTAGATTCCAAGCTTCTAAGGCAACATGGTGCTGATCAGATGAGAGGATTTGGTGGTAACGAATGAGTGGATTCTCCGACAGCTACAACAGCCTTGAAACCAGGTGTGTAATAGTGGAATTGGTTGAGTGTACACCACCAAAAGATTCCACAGGCCCAGGTCAGAAAGGACACTATGCTGTCCTTCTCACTGCTGCATTTTTTTTTTTTTCATGCATATTAGACGATGTCAGTTCTGAGTCTGCATTCTTTTTGAAGTCGGTACACTGAGATTTTGAGTTGGTTGGTTCAGGGCTGTTAATTCTTCATTTCCATATGTATTACATATTCACTACCCAATAAAAAAGATGAAAAACTGGAATTTTACTTCCAAATTTGTCTCTTAAAAAAAGTCACAACAGGACAAATGTAGATGTGGAATTTGTGACACTGGCATCTCAGGCAACACATTCTATCACATGAGGTGTTTGTCACCACTGGAAATGAAAGAGTACAAAGTCTTCCTTGTAGCGAAAATGGATGCTTCTCTGTGGTTTAAAGAAACTATGAAACCCCTTCTCACACAGGTTAAAAAAAATGGTTCTAGTTGGGTGAAAGCCAGGTGCTGACAGATAAACCAAACTGGAAATAGAATGACCTAGTGGGGAACTCAGTAAGTTACGTTTTCTATTTGACTCGGATAAGGTCGTCTACCACATAAGCACACCTTTATGAGCTTTAAAACCTTTAGCAATCTAATAATTTTCCCCAGCTTAGCTCTGTCCCATAGCTTTTGCTATTTGTCCCTATCATATTTTTCATTGGTCCTGCACTAATTCTCCATGTGTGTCCTGTGGAGGTGGGGATAGTTATGAGAGAAATGGATATTTTGTAAATATTTCAAATTTTTCATTGTTCTTTGAACTTGTTTGTTACTGGCATTTTTTCTCTGAGGATTCTATGTTTTCTAGGCAGAATATTCTTAATATTTAGAACAAACTTGTCATTACAGGACACTTACATAACTAAAAAAAACAAACAAAAACAAAAAACTTTCTCTGCTAAACTTTCTTCATGTGATTGATTTTGTTATTCCATCCACTGAACCGCCCTCAGGAATTTCTGCTAAACTTTGTCACGGTATTATTGTAAAAATTGGGATCAGTATTCTGGTTCTGGGCAATTATGCTAAAAACCCTGCTCAATGATGGGGTAAATAGGGTGCCCATAACCCAGAGGTTTCTTTTTGGGGAAAATAAGACTGAAGGAGCTAACCAAAGCCAAGCCCCGTGTACCCAAATCTTAGCAGGCATAACTATAGCCACCAGTTATCTGGGCATGTCAGCAACCTCAGGATTTTTAAGCTGTCCTTACCCCTTGTTTCATTTTGATATATGTCTTTTAATAACCTGGTTTCTTTCTTCTTGCCTCCAGTCCATCACATTCTAAACAGTCATGCAACCGGAGCTTCAGATGATGGCTCCCTTTTAACGGGGACCCCTAGGTAGGCCTCTGAGAGAGATCTGACTACTGTTTCCCAAAACAGCATGTCCTGTCAGCAGGAAGCAGTTCAAGATGGGTCATCGTCCCTATCCTAACAGCTGCTAGATGTACCTCTTCAGAGGGGAGAATGATAGCAGCAGGAGGCAGACAAATCCTAGGCAGACAGGGGTGGTTCCACAGTGAAACCTGACCTTCAAGCTGAAGACAATTTAAAGTCTAACTACAAGTCCTTGGTAAAACCATGGAACGAATTAAGAACCTCTCTTCCCATTTGGCGTACTTTCTTCTGATTGATCCACACCCTTCACCTATTTTACATATATCTATACTTCCTTAATTGATTTTTTTCACTGTCGTGCTCACCTTTGAGTGGTGTCTTAGTTTTAGACTTTTTTGCTTACTCACAAACCAATCAGCACACTCTCCCCATTTTGAGCCCCTAAAAGTCCCTGATTCAGCCACACTGAGAGAGAGAGAGACCACCCAACTTCAGGTAGGGAACCACTCTCACATCCCCTTTCTACTAAGAAGTGTTGTGTAGCTCCCTAAAATTATTATCTGACCTCCTCACCCTTTAACTGTTGCATAACCTCATTCTTCTTGGACTTGGGACAAGAACTAGGGACCCACCAATGCAGGTACACAGGAGGCTGTAACACTGTGGCCCTCCACCCTCTGCAGGTGGAAAGCAGCTGCCCCACATGACGGGAAGCAGCAGTGGCACTTGGAATGGCGGACTGGACCCTGACTTGCTTGCTCACACACCCCTTCCTGGCAGGGGCTGAGTGTGCAGTCACAGTGGCCATGGGATCTGCACCAGAGTGCAAGACAGACATGGCCCAGTGGTCCAAGTAGATGGGGCATATCCTGTGGCAAGCTTGGGTCCAAGCAATTCTTGGGAAGGGGCATCACCAGCTGAATGTCTCCACTCTGGCAAAGTGACTGACAAAAATCCTATGTCATTATCATATTGTACCACAGTTTAAACATTGTTTAAAAACTCTTTAAGGACTATTGTATTAATTTGTATCCGTTCATCTGGTATATAGGATAGTATCTGTCACGTCTGGCAAACAGCAGGCACTCAAGGAATTGTTATTGAAACGAAATCAGTAGGTGAATGAAGGGTGACAATATAACCCGATGGACAGATCTAAAAATGTTGAAAGCCTGTTATTAAATTCCTGAATGGTGGTACCAGACTGGTTTTCCATCCCACGTGGTCATTTGTTCATTTGTTTATTTTTGTTTTATTTATGCATTTGTTTAGTAAACTTTTTTTCAGGATTCACTCTATCCAGAGACTGAAATAGACATTGGCAGCATGTCAATATATAAGACAGCATGGTTGCTCTCAAATTACTGAAAGATAGCCATGCCCATGGTTTGTCTTCATTTGAAGGTTTTTCCACTTTTTAATCAGAGAAAATGTAAGTGTACTACAAAAGAGAATACTCAGCATTACAGCCAGTGTCACAGCTTATAAATATCTCTAGCTGAAAGCGTGACTCAGACTCCACAGCTGATATTACCCAGCGGAGCCAAAAAGTGAGCTTCATACCTTCAAAGCCACCTTTGTTATTTACTAATTGCTTTTAACCTGCCAAGCTGTGCATTCCTGTTCCATTACTGCTCTTTGATTTATACTGTTAGTCTGTGTTCCTTTGTTCTAACAATGATGGCTTGCTGTAAAGGTGGTTGTGTATTCTGTCCCTTCACTCTTCTATGAAAATGAAATGGTGCATTTTTAGATGCTGTTTTCCCAAGGACAGTTTTTAAATAACAATAACTGTAAAAACCACCATACAAACACTCATAATCACCGACACAGAATTGTATCTTTAAAACAATTAACAGTGATTTGTTATATTTTTTGGCATGGATTCACTATTTTTTGATTCTAAAATGATGATGTCTTGAGAACAGACCTAAGATTGACACTATTGGAAGGAAAAAAACCTATGTGTGAAAATTAGACTTTTAATAGTCCTTCAATGCCACAGTGTCTATTTAGGAAAGAGAGCTTTAAGACAGACTTGCAGTTACCTTACCTGCATACCAATTCTCCTCTCTGTTGAATGGATTACATTGGCTGAGAGGGTACATTTCTCTTCTTGGTCCTGGAACACATTTTCATCCTTATTTAAATTACTCATAATATTTTCTAAGATAAATAAAATTTTATAACATTTAATAATAAGAAATAAGTTCTCTCCCTTAAAGATGTAAGATTAGGATATTACCGACATTTCAAATTGTTGTTGTAGCTGTGTCTTCAATTAGAAGTATAAATTTAACTAGCCAGTCCTACTTGTGAATTTTCTTTTAAATTTTCTGTGTCTGTCACCAGCTACTGTCTTACCTCCTCCCCATCCACATACTGACTGGTATAGCTTTCATATAAAATGTGTTCTCCAATTGAAGTACATAGGATTTTGTGAAGTGTACATTTGGCATCTCCTGTTAAGACTGTTATGCTGGGACAAGATTGTGGGTGAAGCATTTAAATGATGTAAACTCTTCTATTTTAACAACACCCTGCATGATGATATTTTCTGGGAAGATGATTTTAACTGACACATTAATGAGTTAAAAGATAAATATTGTAAATAGTAAGGATTCTTACTAAATAATAGGTGAAAAGAAGTACTTATGATGACCACAGAGCAAATACAAGTAACATGTAATAGAGACACATGAACTTCTTTCTTAGCTAATGTAAAAATATAACTATCTAGAAGTCCCTTAAATTAATACCTATGCAGAATACTTTTCCATGTTAGTAAAAAGATAAATTCTGCTTTGTGTTTAACCAGAATCCCATAATCTAATAAAATAAAGAGGTTTTAGCATATTTTCTTTGGGTAATTTTTTTTCAGTGAATTGTGATCTTAAATACTTTAAATGTAATGATTGCTTTGATTAGAAAATAAATTAGCAAATAGTCATTAAATAGTTGTTAAATGTGAAGCAATAGAGATATATTAAATAGTAGACTTTTTTCCTTTTGCTCAAGAACTTTTATGTTAAATTAAGGAGATATTTATTAAAACTACATAAATGGCTATGGATATGAAAATGTGTAAAATATAGTATAGTCAGACAAATGTATATTTGCAAAAAACACATGTTTATGTAAAATACACTCTACTGAAACACAAAATAAAACACTAGAGATTCCATGTCTCTCTCTCGTAATCTTTCTGTCTCTCTGTCTTTCTTTTTCTCTGTCTCTTCCTTCCCTCGCTAGGCTCAGGTGACAGCAAAGGCCTCTTTCTTTCAGTGGAAATTGTGGCAGCCTGGAAGATACACAGTGAATGCAAGTTCAAATTTAGTGCGAAGAGGCAGTTAACAGTACGATTCCCTCTAACACTTATCAGGGAAGCACAACAGGGGTTGCGGGTTCATTGTAAGGCCAGTTCTGCAGTACAGTTTGGGTCATTGTTCTTGGAAGCACAGATTTAGTGCAGTAGGAAGATGCTAGGCCTTCCAATTACTTTGTGAACCTTCCAGTAACCTGTTTAAAAAACATACTTCTGCTCAAACAGCTGAGACAGCCAAAAAAAAAAAAACAAAACAAAACAAACAAACAAAAAAAAAACAGCTTCCTCGCAAAATCTCCCACTGGCCTGCCTCAGTGGGGAGTGTGTACTGGGGTGGAACCTGGGAAATTCGCGCCATTTGCAGAGGGTAGAAGCCTGGCCTCTCCTGATCCAGGGTGGTACCTGGGATTCAGTCTGTGAGCCAGGAAGCCTGCTGGCAGGACTCTCCCTTTGCTGAGAATCTGTTCCCTGCCTCCCCCCGCCCTTTTTTTTTTTTTTTTTTTTTCACCCAATAAATTCAATTTTTCTCACCCTTCAAAGATTTTTTTTTTCTTTTATTGAGACGGAGTCTCGCTCTGTTGCTCAGACTGGAGTGCAGTGGTGCAATCTCAGCTCACTGCAAGCTCCACCTCCCGGGTTCATGCCATTCTCCTGCCTCAGCCTCCCGAGTAGCTGAGACTACAGGCGCCTACCACCACGTCCGGCTAATTTTTTTTTGTATTTTTAGTAGAGACAGGGGTTTCACCATGTTAGCCAGGGTGGTCTCGATCTCCTGACCTCGTGATCTGCCCACCTCAGCCTCCCAAAGTGCTGGGATTACAGGCGTGAGCCACGGTGCCTGGCCTCCCCCTTCAAAGTTTCTGCAAGCCTAATTTTTCATGGTTGTGTGACAAGGACCCCATTTTCAGCTGAACTATGGAGAAAGTCCTACAACACAGCCAGAGTCAGCTTCTGTTGTGTTTGGTCAAGAGCCCTTGTTGATAGAAATTATTTGAGAAAAGAAGAAAGGATATAGAAAGATGTGCTACCTTAAAATGTGTGAACAAAATATACTACACCACATAGCTTAAGACATTCTGAACACACACACACTGTGTAATAGTCAGAAACCGGAAAAACATAAAGTCCCATCAATGGCTATGGATATGAAAATGTCTAAGATATAGTATAGTCACACAACTAAGTCTATATTTTAAAAAAAACAAATATTTATATAAAATACACTGTAGCTAAACACAAAATAAAAGGCTATATATCTTTTATATTTTTATAAATATTTACATTTCCACATTCTTTCAAATCTACAGGAAGCAAGGGGCAGAGGAGGAAATGAAAGTGGGTAATGAACAATCTAAACTCTGGTTTTATTTATAATATATTACTTACAGGAAAATTTATTCCTGTCTTTCCAGTGAACTAAAAATAAATGTAAACATCAGTGTCTGTATAATTATTTCAATATTTATAAACAGATAAAATTTATTATAAATATGTATAAATAAATTTATAAAATGTTCAGCATTAGTGTTTTAATTGAAGTACTATGATGAGATGTACTTCAATTAAATACACAATTATACAAAAGTTCATTTTGTTTGATTCAAGACAATGTCTTCCATAACCAAAAGTAACGCTACCTGATGTGAAGTTTTAAAAGACCTTCAAAAGAAACTAATTCATCTGGACTCAAAAAGACAAGCAGCACATAGTCTTTATAATTTCAAAATTGATGAAGTGTGCCAACAAATGACATGACCAGTTTAAAGATGTCTGGTAACCAAAATAGCTTCTCCTTTACAGTTGTGTAGTCTGTTAGGATCAAGACTAAGAAATATTACTATGCAAAGATGCGGCTTTTTCTCTGTCCCTGGAAGATGGCACCTACTGCAACAGTCAAGTAGGAGTTAAATTTGCTTTTTAAATGGAGGTTTTCGAATTATAAAGCAGATTATAACTGTGCCCCAGAGCCATCTTCTTTTTATTGCATTATCCTTACATAGAAGCCATCGTGATTCTGATGGCAGAGATTAGCTTAAGTAGGTGGTACTGAGTTAATTCATATCCCTGTTGCCCTGGGAGACCTAAATTTAAGCTGCCTATTCTTTCTCAGGGCAAGAAATAAAAATGAGTCGAGTGCCATTTTCTTGGTACTGTGCATTTCAAAACCTAGGCTTTGTCTCATTTCTTCTCTTAGAGCTACCATTTATTTGCATTTTTTCTACAGGGGAGATTTTACACTACTAACTTCGGTTGAACATCAGGGAAACCAAAAGGAGTTTGTTGAACATACAGCTTTGGAGTTTAGGCACTAAATGAATGGATCCATGAATAAGTTGAATGATGATTTCTAGTTCATTCATTCACTCATAAATCATTCAGAGGCAGCCATTTAAAAATCATCAAGCAGGATACAATCAGATTTAGATATTCCTTACCAAGAGAGTAAATGCCCTGAAAATAGGAACTGCATATGCATCTAAGTAATCTGTCATTGGGGAAACATTTATGAGGTGACTTCTCTGTGCCAGACATTGTCCCAGGCCCAGGGTATACAAAGATGAGTATGTCAGTATCATTTCTTTCGATCTGGAGTAGTCAAAATTACAAATTGATACTTAAAAAAAACTCAAACAAAGTAGAATACTTTCATGTGTTCTTCATAATTTCTCTCATGGAGCTGTCTCTAGATTAAAAAAAAATTCTTGAATGAATTGGTGTTTACATGTAAAGTTCATTAATAACACAAAAGAATTCATTATCTAACATCCCTCTTTCCCAAGATCTTTGATGTATGCTAACAAACATAAAAGGAGGTCCATAATTTTATTGTGCCATTCACTGCTGTAATAGGGTTGAGGAGTTAAAGCTGAAAGATACCAATATCGTATTTGATTAAAATCAACACACACTTAATGCCTACAGTATTTTCTGTAGCTGTCTAAAGGGAAACCTCTCCAGCTCTTTCACAGCCTTTGATTAAAAAAAGGGAAAAGACAAGAAACACAGTCAAAAGCTGACTGACCTTTTATACAGAGCTGTTGTCAAGACTGTTACCATTTTGCACTTGTTTGATCAAAAATTGCAGCAGTGCTGCATAAAATAGAGTCAAATGATGGCTCTGCATGTAAAACAGGGCTCTGAGTGTCTCTTCCTGCACCCTGCTCTTAAAACCTTCTCCCGATGCTTCTGTCTCCACGGTAACAGCATCACCGGGATTGTGTTGAAGCGTGTTTTGAAAGCTGCCTTTACCTGAGAAGTTAGCATATGACAGAACTGTCCATATCTCCAGTTTGCTCAGATTATTTTTCTAACGAAAAAATTGGCATATACGTATACAGAACCCTACATTATTTCTTCTCCTTTTTCAGAAGTTTGTGAAATATTCCAAATAAATACGATGCCCAAAGTGCATCATATTATTCAAAAGTGTTAGGGGCACTGTTTTAATTAATGAATAAATAGACAAATTGTAGTTGGGTCAAGGCATCTGGATTATGCTTGCAAACTGCAGAAAACATTCATAGTGACAACCCTGGGTCAGGAACCAGGAGGTGTGTGTTTCTGATCAGGTTTTGCTGCTGAGTAGTTGTGATCTTGGTCAAGATGCCTTCGCTGGGGCTTTGTCTCCTAGAAAGTAAGGCTAAACAAGATGATGCCTAGAGGCTCCCTTTTAACTCGAATGTTCCCTTATTCTCTCTGTAGGCTAGAACTCGTTTTAACAAAAGACTGGTTGACTTTGTTGTCTCGTTTTTCACTGATAATTTCTCAATGCCTAATATTTCCTCGGTGATGCTTTTCACTGTTTTAATCAATGCTCTCCCTCTCTAACATTCTATCCAGGTTCCAAAAGAACACTGACACTGACAATATCACTGTCTATTTGCCTCCGTGTTAGTTCATTAAGAAGTCAATAAAGCTTAGATTCGTGCTGTATGATTCTGTAGCCACTGGCTACTTGTGACTGTTTAAATTTAAATTGAAGTTAGTTGAAAGTAAATTAAATTAAATATTTATGTCCTCAATCTCACTAGCCACATGTGACTAATAGCTATGATACTGAACAACAAAGATTTGAAATACTTTTATCATTGCAGAATATTCTTTTAGACAGCAGTAACCTAAATCGATTCTGATTTCTACCACAGGAATGTCCTTTCTAAGTCTTAAGCTAGAAGCAACACCAGTCTTGTGCCTGAGGATTCTGTCCTATCTATGAACTCCTAACTATGTGGCTTTGTGTTTGGGGAGCAAACTAATATTTACAAAGCGATGTTGTAACAAACACCCAGAAGACTACCTAGCAAATGTCTAATACATATAAAAATCTCTAAAAATCTGAATGAATGACTAAATGAATGAATAAATTCAAAGCTAAATAGGATCATTTATACCAAATCTGGAAAACCAACTAAAATAATAATTAAGTAACTCTTTTGTAAGAACTGGTAAAAGAACATACCCATTGGAATAAAAATAATGCCTAACACAGCTTTAACAATTTGGAACAGTGGCTATAAACTCAGTCAACTACATAGGAAGTTATGCCATGAATTTTGAGACCATAAGTAGCAAGGCTGTACCCAACTGAAGACAGCATTCTACTCATTTTCATCTAAAAGAAGCCAGAAACCTAGATATTTACCTGAAATATCTTGAGTTTAAATGTTGCCAAATAATTCTATATCTATCTATCTATCTATCTATCTATCTATCTATCTATCTATCTATCAAATAAACTCTGTCTTGAAGTACACAGAATATTCTGGGGTAAAGAGTAGTTCAATTAATATATTTTTTAAGTTTTTAAAATCATGACATATTGACTTTAAGAGGTTAAGTAAAGTCCAGATTTTCATAACTAAAAGTGACAATGTCAGGAAGTAAACTGCAGTATTCTGGGATTGATTTTGCTGTCTTTTCTTGAATGATCTCACAGTAATAGCAATACAAATACTAAAAAGAGATTCAAGAGAGGATGTACATTGGGACTAAAAGAAGGCTATTCCAGTTATTTCTGCATAACAAACTATCCCAAACTTATTATAAGAATATTTTGGAAAATATAACCTACTGAAAACCTTTTTTTTAGTATTTATACAAAGCAGCATTCGTTTTTATCATTCATATAGTCATTTCTTATTTAGTCATTAATTAGTTATTAATTTTTTATTATAATCCAGATGCCATGTTAGCCCCATAGAAGAATAAGACAAAATTTAGCTGCTTATGTAACAAAATAATAGGAATAATTATTCAAAGTCTTATTGGAGAGGAAAGTGCTATATACAAAAAACATATCAGAGAATGAAATTATTTTAGCCTGTCTCATATTATTGTAATTTTGGGAGGTTAACTGGGCTCAACTAAGTGGTTTCTTCTCAGGATTTCTCATGCAGTTGCAGTCATAAAACAGCTGGGATTGGTGTCATT
This sequence comes from Rhinopithecus bieti, assembly GCF_001698545.2. NCBI lineage: Eukaryota > Metazoa > Chordata > Mammalia > Primates > Cercopithecidae > Rhinopithecus > Rhinopithecus bieti. The sequence continues at coordinate 2,433,399 of NW_016803198.1, forward strand.
TCAAAGCTTTCTCATTCCAATTTCTGGCAGTTAATGCTGGTTGTTCTCTGAAACCTTAGTGGGGCTATTGGTCAGAACATTTATATATGATCTTTCTGTGTGGCCTTAGCTTTTCTCATAGTTTGGTGGCTGTATACCATGGATGAATTTTCCAAAAGAAAGAGAAAAATGCCATCACTTCTTTTTATGGCACAACTTAAGAGCTCACATAACATTCACCATAATCTGTTAGACAAGGCACTCACAAAGACCTGTCCTGGTCCAAGGGGAAGGTACTTAGACTCTGCCTCTTGTGAGGGGCAGGGCACAATGGTAGAAGAGCAAACGAAATATGTAATATCATTGAAGCTGTTTTATTGGAAAATGTGATCTGCCATAGAGGCTTAATTTTATTTTTAATATTTTTATAAAGAAGCATTTCCTTTGTTTATTCATTTATTTACTCATTGTTTCTATAATATTTATTGATTTTCTACTGCATTTCAGGTAAATTTCTACTATGTTTCTAGAAGAAAATAATACAGTTGCCAAAATTAGGAGCTGATATAAGAAAATACTAGCAATAGTGTGTTCAAAGTCCTATTGGAGGGGCAAGGGTGACACGCAAAGGAAACACAGCAAGGGATGGAAACGTGAACTTCTTCAATGTAGAGTGCAGAGGTCACTCCTGCTGTTATTTTTATTTTGTGTTTCTGTAACGCAAAAAAATCAAACAATATACCATTGCCACTGGTTTGGTTGGCACATGGTACTGTTGACTGACTGCTCATTTGCTCTTCATAAAGTGAGCTTAAACAAACAGACAAACAAAACTCTTGACAGTAAAATTGTAGTGATCTTGAGATTCCAAAAAATTCAATTATACTCTTGATGATGGAACCTTTATTCTAGGTTGTTTTATTTTCTCTTATAAGGATGTTCTAATTGTTTCAAAGTCTGAAATAACAGGCAGTGGGGAAAATGTAAAATAATTGAAGGAAATTTTAATATACATTTATTGTCAACAAAATCATTTTAATGAATATATAATAAATTTATGAATGTGTTAATTATCTACTTCTAGTTAACATATTATTTCAAAATGTGTGGCTTAAAATAATCACAGTTGCTCTTATTATCTTTTACAGTTTCAGGAATTCAGGAGCAGTTTGGTTTGACAGTTATGATTCTAGGACTTTCATGAGGTTGGCATCAGATCTCAGCTGGAACTGCAGGCATCTGATGGTTTGAAGTTGGAGATCCATCCCCAAGGTACCTCACACAAAATATTGTCAAGTTGGTATTACAAGTTATTTCCTCTTCATGTGGCACCCCTGTCAGGGTTAATTGAGTATCTTCACAACATGTGAACTGGCGTCTCTCATAGCAATTAATCCAAGAGACCAAGGCAGAAACTGAAATATTTCTGTGATTTTATCTACCTGGCAAGTAACATACCCTCAGTGCTACCATAATCTATTGTTGTATTAGTCAGGGTTCTCCAGGAAGACAGAACCAATAGTAGATAGATGATAGGTGGATAGATAGATATAAAGATAGATAGATGATGATGATGATGATGAAGAAGAAGATAGATAGATAGATAGATAGATAGATAGATAGATAGATAGAAAGATAGATGAGAGGGAATTCATTGGGGGAGTTGGCTTATGCAATTATGGAGGCTGAAACATCCCATAATAGGCTATCTGCAAGCTGGAGAACTAGGGAAGCTCATAGCATGACTCAGTTCAATCAAGAAGATTTTAGGAAACCAGTGGTATTACTGTCAGTCAGAAGATGAAGGCCCGATAGCCTGGAGAGGAGCTGGGGTTGAAAGTCATTTTGGAGAGTGGCTACTACAATGATTAACCTGTATATATTGAAATATTATAAGTCACTGGCTGGGTGCAGTGGCTCATGCCTGTAATCCCAGTAGTTTAGGAAGTTAAGGCAGGAGGATTACTTGAGCCAGAAGTTTAAGAGCAGCCTCCGCAACATAGTGAGATCCTCAACTCTACAAAACACTTCAAACAAAAATTAATTGGGCAGGGTGGCTGTAGTCCCAGCTACTTGGGAAGCTGAGGCACAAGGACTGTTGCACCCAGGAGTTCAAGGCTGCAGTGAGCTATGATTGCACAACTGCACCATTCTAGTGATAGAGTGAGACCCTTCTCGGAAAAAAAAGAAAAAAGAAGTCACATAATATCATATTTCCATACCTGGACTCTGAAATTTTTCTGATGCTGCTTGGGTTTGATTTCTTGTGCTACCGATAGGTGTAAGATCTTCAGCAAATTACGTAAAATGTTTACACTTTTATTTCCTGATTTTATATTAGTGGTTGTAAAAATAGTGAGAAATTTATAAATGAAGAAAGAAGCACTCTCTATCATGGATTATTGTAGGGAAAAATAAACTTGTGTGTGCCTGTATGTGTGTTTATATATCTTATAGGCAACCTGAACTCTTCTCTTTAAGGATTGACTGTTATTATTAATAGCAATAATCTACCCACTAACTCTTTAACAAGTATTCTTTCATTACCCAAACGATGAGGTTTTCCCTATACAATGAAAGACAAAGTTCTACCTCCTAATCTGTTCTGCCAAAATATTTTTCTTCCAAACAAGATAATTTTTGGTTTGTTTACCTCCCCTCATAACTAAATAACTCCTGTCTTTTGCACACTGCTATAATTATATTTACCTATATTTGTAGCCTACCAGTATTTCCTTTCATCCCCCCAAGCCCCAGTATTCGAAAAAGCAACTCATTTTGACTGTTTGTGATTACTTTTGAGTAAAAGATTTAGTAACTGAAATTATCACTTTTTCTAGCTGAGAAGAGTATGACTTGTGATACAATTCCAGGGAAAATAGTGTAAAAATATTAATGTTGACACAAGGTACTTAGAGTCCCAAGAAGAAAAGCTTACTTGGGAGGAATACCTTTGTACAACCCAGCTTCCTACTGCTATTGGAAAGAGGACTGGAGAAAGACTTTATGTCAGGGAGCTGAGTCCTAGAGACAAGGTGAATCAAGAGATATGATATAATTGACTGTGCACAAGTAGTGTATGACACATTCTAAAGCACAGGAATGAGCACAGAGGGTGGGAGCAATCAACAAACCACAAACTCTACCCAATATAAACACTGCAATTGTTTCCTTTCTGGCTATTTTTTGGGCGGGGTTGAGAATGGGTTGCATGGCACTTTACATTTCCTCCGAGATGCATGTACCCACAACACAGGGAACAGGGTGGGCTTAAACAGTGATTGCTCTAAACCACGAAAAACTTTCATCAGATTGCTGAGCATGGTGACTAAAATGGGAAGGCTGTGGAATTATTCAGAATGGAGATTAATCTCAACTGTCAGTTTTTCATTCTGTACCATTAGTACAATTAATTAAGTTCTCATGTCTCAGTTTCCTTATCGGTAAAACAATGGCCATAGACTGTTGACCCCACAAGACTGATGTGAATATTACATGAGTAAGGTGCTTAGGACAAGGCTATACGTAGTAGAAGTACTTGATAAGTGTTAATTTTTTAAAATTATTTTTTGCAATTACTCTATATTCTCTTATGACATATAAAACTGAAAGCAGTAATTGCTCATAATTGGCCTCCACGTTTACCCTGGACTCCTCTTTGTGCTAAAGTTTGGAAAAAGCTAGTAATTTTTCTTCGGAACAGCCTCAGATGAAAGGTCATTATCCCTTCCTCTCATATTGCCCAGGCTGTTGTCTTCTGACTTCAAGACCTTTAAACCATTAGGTTAGGTGGGCCCTATCAAGCAAAAGGTCCACTGGAGACATATATGGTAATATAGGCTTTAATAGAGAAAGAAATAGAGACGTTACTATGTTTATCAGTAGGTACCATTGTATTCTTCTCTTTTCTACAACTTGTCTGCCTTTTCCAGAGCAACTGTCCCTATCAACTGACCTTCTTGGCCTTTTGCAAACTCTGCCTCTCCTTTTATTTCATTTCTTAATATGTTTTTGTCTCTCCAGTGGCTAAAACACAGTAGGTCTCCAGGAAATGTGTATTGAATTTGTCAACAAAAGAGTCAAACTCTGTAAAATATTTGAAGAGATTTATTCAGAGTCAAATATGAGGAAAAATGACCTGTGCCACACCAGCAGGGATCCTGAGAACATGTGCCCAGGTGGTCAGGCTACAGCTTGGTTTTATAAATTTCAGGGAGACATAAGACATCAATCAATACTTGTAAAATGTACATTGGTTTGGTCCAGAAAGGTGGGACAACTTGAAGCAAGGTTATAGGGGCGTGGGGGGGCTTCGAGGTCATAGGTGGATTCAAAGATTTTCTGATTGGCAATTGGTTGAGAGAGTTATTGTATAAAGACCTGGAATAAATAGAAGGTAATGTCTGGGTTAAGATAAGGGATTTGGAGAACAAAGTTCTTATGGAGACGAAGCCTCCAAGTAGCAGGCTTCAGAGAGAATAGATTATAAATGTTTCCTGTCGAACTTAAAAAGTGCAAGGCTCTTAGTTAATTCTCTCCTGGATTGGGGAAAAGACCTGGAAAGAGAAGGGGATTCTCTACAGAATGTGGATTTTCTCAGGAAGAGACAGTTTTGCAGGGTCATTTCAAAATATGGCAAATAAATATATTTTAGAGTAAAATACTTCAGTTTCTCTCAGGGCCTGCTATCTGTCATGTGATGCTATACTGAAGTCGGGTTGGAATTTGGTGTCTTATTGCTACAAAAACTCTGTTTTGTCAGTCTTAAGATCTGTTTTAATGTTGATGCTGGAATGTTATGCCTGGATTCTAAAGGGAGGAGGGTATAATGAGGCATATCTAATCCCTGCTTCCCATCATGGCCTGAACTAGAATTTCAGATTTATTTTGGAATGCTCTTGGCTGGGGTGGGGGTCCATTAGTCATCTGATGGACTTAAAATTTTATTTTTAATTTACAAATGAGAGGTCTTTCTTTCATAGGTTTATACCTATTTGGGTTATATTATTCTGTTTCAAAATATGTAGAATAATTTCTCATTAATCATCATCAAGTGAGGTCTTTTTTATTCCATTGTTTCTTTGGAACGCCACAATGAAAAGTAAAGAAGTAAAACTTTGAGAGATATGCAGGACTTCACAAAGCAACAGAAGTCCCACAGCTCTAAGCCAGTAACCTTGACATACCTCTGCCAAATACTGTAATGTCTGTGACAGGGGAGCATGCTGAGAGCTTACACATGGTGTCTTGCATGGCCGGCAGCATACAGATTTCCTGCAAAGTAAGTGTCACTGTCCTGAAAGGCATATTCAATGATGCTTTGATTTAAAGCAGGCAATCTAAGGCTGTGAAGAAGCCACTAGGAAGGTGGGAAATATCCCCATAGAGACAAAGTTCAATACCACAGAATGTCAGGTGAGAGGTGAGATGACAGTGAAAATGTTCCAACAAGACAATTCTATTGTCTGTATAACTGAACATCCTAGCTGAAGATTACTATAGGAGTTAGGGGGGAAAAAAAGAAGAGTCTGTGAGAACCACATTGAAATCTATAGCGTCTGAAACATGGAGGGCTTTGCCATGACACTGACCTCTTAAAAGGAAAGACTAAAGAGAAATGTGCTCTTTTCTGTGGAGTGAAGAAAATAACATGTTGTGTGAGAAGGTGTTTGAGACAACAAATCCAAGTAAAGGTTTCTGACGCAGTATTTTTACTCCCTGTATTATTCCTTAGCAAACAGCTGGTCCCTTTTATGAATATTAACAAATACTAAGGAACTCAAGCGTCCCATGAATAAAATCTGCAAAAACGTAAACACTTTTCAATGAGAAAAGGAACACAAACAAAAAACAAGTAAAAGGCACAATCACAATATTATCCATAGTCTCAAAAATTGCAGACAACATGAGCTATCTTTAAAAAGGGCTAAAACATTATCGACATTCAAGGAAAGAATGAAAGAAAAAAAGATGAAAAGTGTGATATCAAAACTCAGAGAACAATAGAATGATACACAAAACTGCTATAAGAATGAAAGCCATAGTAAAAGTAAAAAAAATAAAAAAAGAAATAACAAAGACATGTTTTTTATACATGTGTGTGTATATATAGATATGTAGTCAAAAGACAACATATACATGAAATTGAAAGGAACACTGATATATGCTAGATAAGTGTGCTACCTGATCATAAAAAAAAGACTATTCATCCACATAAACATTGTTCCTGACAAAGATGAAAAAAAAATAAATAGAAGAGAAAAAAAAAAAAACTAGTATAAAATAAAGCTTTTCTAACACAAAGACCTACATCTTAAGTTGAAAACAATCATTGTGTTCTGGAAGAAACTGATAGAAACAATGACATAAGATATATCTCAGGCTGGCTGCGGTGGCTCACACCTGTAAATCCCAGCACTTTGGGAGGCCAAGGGGGGTGGATCATGAGGTCAGGAGATGGAGACCGTCCTGGTTAACACGGTGAAATCCCATCTCTACTATAAATACAAAAAAATAGCCAGGCATGGTGGCACATGCCTGTAGTCCCACTACTCAGGAGGCTGACGCAGGAGAATCTCTTGAACTCGAGAGATGGAGGTTGCAGTGAGCCAGGATCATGCCACTGCACCCCAGCCTGGGCGACAGAGCGAGCTATTAAAAAAAAAAAAAGATATATCTCAGTAAGACCAGGCATGGTTGCTCATGCCTGTAATCCCAGCACTTTGGGAGGCTGAGGTGGGCAGATCACCTGAGGTCAGGAGTTCTAGACCAGCCTGGTCAACATGGTGAAACTCTGTCTCTACTAAAAATACAAAAATTAGCTGGGCATGGTGGCGGGAGCCTGTAATCCCAGCTACTCAGGAGGTTGAAGCAAGAGAATCGCTTGCATCCGGAAGGCAGAAGTTGCAGTGAGCCAAGATTGTGTCATTGTACTCCAGCCTAGGTGACAGAGTAGGACTCTCTTCTCAAAAAAAAAAAAAAAAAAAAAAAAAAAAAAAAAAAAAAAAAAAAAAAGATATAATCTCAGTTTAATAATGAAAGAAGAAAAAAAGTAACATAAGAATATCCGAGAAAGAAATTTGAATTTTTTTGAACAGCATAGATGCAGGTGGTTGCTATTCTTCTCTGGAATGCAGAAGATAAAAGAACAGATACAATTCTGAGAGAAAGAGCAGTCATAACCCAAGTGTGTGAATCAGGGTTATCCAGAGAAACAGAAACCAATAGGGATGTGTATATAGGAAGAACATGTATTTTGGAGAGAAGTTGGCTAATGTAATTAAGACGATGAAAGTCCCATTGATCTGCCATCTATAAGCTTGAGGCCAAGGAAACCCAGTCTTATTAGTTTTAGTCAAAACCCGAAAGCCTTGAGAGCGAGGAGAAAGCAATTGTATAGACTGAGTCCAAGTCCAAAAGGTTTGAGAAACAGGGAGCACCAAATGTTCAATGGCTGGAAAAGGATGGATGTCCCACATCAAGCAAAGACCAAATTTATTCTTCTTTTCACCTTTTTTGTTTATCAGCCCTGAATAGATTGGATAATGTCCACCCCTATTGCTAAAGTAATCTTCATTTACTCAGTTTACTGATCAAATGCTATCTCTTCCAGAAACCCTCCCGGACACATTCAGACACAATGTTTTACCAGCTCTCTGGGCAATCAATTAGCATCACTTGAAGTTGGCACATAACTATTATCCGGTCACACCAAAATACATTTATGGACAGCCAAACTGACTCTACTCTCTAAGGGCAATGTGACCACAGGATTTATTTTGCTGATCACTTCACCAGCCAGAGTCCTTTCGGTACGCCAGTGGGATGTGCTGCCCGAGTCTTCTTAGGACCAGGCTTGCTGCATTGAGGTAGGCCATCCCACTCAGCCCTGCTGTTTTGCCCTCTGGCCTGGATCCCATGACCAGTCTGCAGCAGGAGGGAGTGTGTGAGTGATAAAGCATGGGGTCTAGCTGGCTGCTCCAAGTGCTAGTGCAGACACTGGCTCCATGGAGGGCTAGTGGCTTGGCCAGATGTGTTGCAAGTACCTCCTGCGGTGGACTCCAGTGTCCAGATGAGAGGGATGTGGTGGCACCTGAAAACTCAGAGACACCAAGAGAACTGAAATATGTTCACAGCTCTTTTAGTCGTGCTGTCCACAGCCAGACAAACGAGCATGTGGCGCCCAGCAGCTCCCTCTCCTGTTGCTTGGCGAGTAGGAGGGGAGTGCTACAGAGTTACAGCTCTGTTTGCACTTGCCGTTCAGTGGGTCCCAAGTTCTTGTCCCACATCCAAGAAGAATGAGGCTAGACTGACAGCCAGTGGTTAAGCAAGGCAAAGAGTTTTACTGAGTGACAAAACAGCTCTCAGTGGAGAGAGGGATCCGAGTTGGGCAGCCCCCTTACCTGAAGTCAGGTAGTCTTCCTCCCAGCCCAAAGGCGGGCAGTCTCTCTCAAGTGTGACTGATTCTGTGGCTTTTATAGGCTCAGAATGGGGGAGTGCATGCTGAGTGGTCTGTGAATATGCACAAAAGGCTAAAAAAAAAGGGTCCACTCAAAGATGGGCACAGCATTCCAAAAAAACAGTTAGGGAAGCGTATGCATATGTAAAACAGGTGAAGAGTGGGGATCAATCACAGAAAAGTGCGCCAAACTGGAAGAGTGGCTCTCGATCCAGTTTATGGTTTCATCTGAGACTCATAGCCTGATTTTTAGGCTTTAGACTCTTTGGTTTGAAGGTCGAGTTTCACCAGGGACCTGCCCCTGTCTGTCTAGGATTTGCCTGCCTCCTGCCACTAGCAAATAGAAAAAAATATTGTCAAGTGTGTCAAGCCTCAGGGATTAGAGCACCCATGTGTTCATCTTCAGAAAACCAGTTGATAAGAAAAAGTAGCCAGTGATGAAGAAAATGCATTCAAAATAAAGAGATTATAAAGGGGAAACTGGTGAAGAGCCAGAGAAAAACACTGCAGTAATTTAAATTCAAAATTAAATTTCCAAAAAATGTTTGCATAAAAAATGTAAAAATTATATAGTGGATGAAAAAATAATAGAATACAAAGATAGATCAGTGGAAAATATAGGTATCATCTAATCTCTCAAATAATTCAGATAGTTTTTTTTTTTTTTGTTTTGGGGGGGTTTCCTAAAAAAAAAAATGCCTTCTTGTGAAGAATGACTTTTCTGGAGTTCAGTAATGCCTGTACCTTCTGTTCCACTTTGGTTCCTTCTTGTTTGGTTAAATTTATGTAAAACTAAAACCTAAGTGTTATTTAAAAATATATATATATCTCCTGCTACCTTTTCTGTATATATGTATATAGGCATAGAGAAGTGACTGGGCTATTGCTCACCAAATGTCAGTTACTATAGGTGGGATTTTATAAATTTTATTTTTTGTGTGTTTGTATGCATAAGCTAATTAAAATAGATATCTATAAATATCATTTCTAAATAATAACAAAATTGATCACTTCCTGAAAATTATAATATGAAAAATATTTAGCTCAAACCAAACTGATTTAAAGAATGCAGTCTCAAAAAAGAAGAGACAGCCAGGTAGAAGAGCCTAAGCTTAATTTAATTTGTCTTTGTAACTGTAAATTAAACTCAGCTCTTCAGGGAACCCTTATCATGTGGGTGTGGGTGTGTGTGTGTGTGTGTGTGTGTGTGTGTGTGTGTGTCAATTGCCAGAATATTGTTTAGGATTCTGATGAACAAACTACATCAGTATCAAGGTTTCCTTCCCAAACACTGAATAAAGCCTGTGTTATTTCTCATACCTATAAGTGTGAGAAAAAGAACAAGGAGTGATGACCAAAGACAGATACTCAGATAATGCCCTTTGAAACTCAAAGTAGGAAGGTAGCAGTGAAGGTGTGCACCATGGAATCAAGAAGACTTGAAAACCTGAAGCTAGTGCATTTGATGTTCTTATAATAAAGTCAGTCTCAGGGGACAGCAGAGTTGGAAATGAGAGAAAGGCTCATTTGTGATGCAGTCATTCTTGCTGTCAGAGCCTTCATGGCTTTTCAGCAGACCACAAAAGGCCAATCCACTAGAATATGAATCAGATCTATCAAGGCCTCATACAATAAGTAAGAGTCATTAGACCTCCCTGTTTGGATCCTAATAGTTTTTTCCACCTCAGTAACCTCTCACAGTAAACAAAAGCCAGAACTTTTAAAATTCTTTCCCTTTGGTTATTATTCTAAGGGCCCGGGATAACTTTCAGAGATTTAATAGCAAAGTGCAAATCCATGAACCAAGTTTTTGAAGTTTTTTTTGTTTTCATCAGCTGGCCTATGGGTTTAAAAGGTACACCTTGGAAGGATCTTATCGCTAGGCAGCAGGAAAAGTAAATGTAAAAGCGAAAGCAAAGAGATTTGCATCCCAATTTTATGCTTCAACACATGGCAAAGAAAACACTGTTTTTGGTAATGGGGATAGTGAAGGCTTCCTTATGTCAAATAAGGTTAATAAAAGTAAATGCGTTGTCCCTTCTCACCTTTAATTTGCTAAATTGATTCTACTTGTGATCAAATATATTTTCTAAGGCCATAAGGAAGGCTTCCCATCCTATTACTGTCAGAGGTTTGTAGAAATACTCACATGATGGGCTTGTAACTGTCACAGGTATAGTGCCACAACTTATACTTTGCAAAACTTTTAAACTCCTACCATGGATAATTGTAAGCATGCCATTCAAAGAAATCATACTGATTTGCTGATTTTTTGCTCCAATCTTTTTCTTTAGCATATAAGAGACAAAACGTTCTGTCTTGCACTGTTGTAGATTTTAGAAACGGCGCTTTACACTTGGAAGTCTTTTACGCTAGACACTCTTCAGTTTCTATACCCCCAGTCCAGTCCCTGATACTTTCTATTGTGTTATAGCTAGATTTTTGCCATATTTCAGTTGCATGCTTAGGCCCTCACTGTGTTTGAGCTTTTGATCCTTGTCTCTGTGATCTTGGTTGTCATGTCCCATGCGATGCAACCCACTCCGGAGACTCAACTGAAATAATGAAGTGTGAACCTCGACTGTAAGCTACCTGATGACAGGATCCATCTATCTACATATGGCTTATCGTTGTGCCACAGCATCCAGCATAGTGACTGATATTTAGAAAATGATTAATTAATTTTTTTTGATATAAAGAAAAAAAGGAAGAAGACTGGGAGCAAGTGAAGAATTTGGAAACATTATGATGTGCTATTTTGTTTGGTATAGAGGTTTGGTAGTGTCAACTTGGCTAAGCTAGAAATAAATTCCCCCAGCGCTCCTTTTCTAGATGAAAATGTTTGGATAACTCCAGGTAGAGAGGCCATGGCTGTCCATGAGCATCTTCATCCACTGTCCATTGAGATCCACAATGGCATCTGGGAATTTGCTGACCACTTTTGACAGTGCTCAGGTTATTTAATGACTTTCTTTTTTTTTGAATGCTCCAGTTTCCTTTTTCTGACCCTTCTTTCTGCAGGTTTTTCAATAATTGTATAACCTCTTACTTCTATAATAAATCCCCCATTCCGTAATAATGATAGTAGTTTTCTTTCCTTGATTTAGCCCTGACTGACACAGGTTTATTGTTGCCACATAAAATTCTGAAATGCATAAAAAATTTCAAAAGCAAAAGTGTAACTTTCTCTCTCTCTCTCTCTTTTTTTTTTTTTTTTTTTTTTTTTTTTTTTTTTTTTTTTTTTTTTTTTTTGAGATGGAGTCTTGCTCTGTCACCCAGTCTGGAGTGCAGTGGCGCCGTCTTGGTGTACTGCAAGCTCCACTTCCTGGGTTCACACCATTCTCCTGCCTCAGCCTCCCAAGTAGCTGGGACTACAGGCACCTG
>NW_016803198.1:2445460-2507969 GCF_001698545.2 Rhinopithecus bieti
TTTTTTTTTTTTTTTTTTTTTTCTTTTTTGAGATGGAGTCTTGCTCTGTCACCCAGGCTGGAGTGCAGTGGCGCCATCTTGGTGTACTGCAAGCTCCAATTCCTGGGTTCACACCATTCTCCTGCCTCAGCCTCCCAAGTAGCTGGGACTACAGGCACCTGCCACCATGCCCGGCTAATTTTTTTGTATTTTTAGTAGAGATGGGGTCTCACCGTGTTAGCCAGGATGGTCTTGATCTCCTGACATTGTGATCCGCCTGCCTCAGCCTCCCAAAGTGCTGGGATTACAGGCATGAGCCACCGTGCCCCGCGCAAAAGTGTCACTTTCTATAGTGTGTATTCCTTATTCTCTCTCCCTGTATCTCATTCTCTCTCTTACACACATACCCATTTTAGATGTACTTGGGTCAGGCTTTTCCAGCAAGATTTAGTAAAACCTTATTTGTTTGCCAATTTTGATGAAGTAGTAGTTTAATTTTCACAAAAATCCTCTTTCTTGTTTACACAATGTACAGTATGTTCATAGCCAGGCAGTATTTTCATGCATTATTAGTCCAAAGAGAAATCAAGTAAAAGCATGTGAATAGTGAATAGTTTACTTCTGTGAGAGCATTCTGGGTTCTGGGTCTTCCACAAAATTATCTTGACCTCTCTATTATTTTCCTGAAGGACACACTAAGTGGTAAATTTAAAAATATATTCCTAATGACATCACAGCTTCGAATTTATCTAAAACATGTTAATTTCCCATAATGCATTGAATGGTTTTAATCTGAACTTTGCTGATATTTTGATGGACCTATGTACATTTTCAACTTCTGAGCCTGTTATAGAATAAAGAATTCGATAAGCATGGTATTTGCATTCTCAGGACATATTTTATTGAACTGAAACATGGCTAAGTGCTCTAGTTTTATTATAGGATTAGATGCAGTATCATTTTCATAAATGCTATGACTTTCATGGTATTTGAAATTTTGATTGTCACGTATCTGCCATTGTCATTATAAGCAGGGCAAGTTTCTTTCTGTTTCCCTCCTATATTCCTTTTTACCTACCTTCTCAAGTTCTTACTTTCCTGACACCCTCTATAACTCTATTGTATTATTTTCTTTTTTTAAGGTTTGTTATTGTTGTTTTTTGATGTGTTCTCTAGTTGAGAGTAACAAGCATCTTTATATCCTTTTAATCATTGTTTCTTTTCCTCATTAATCTGTGTATATACCATCATGACTTTGTGAAGGACAATGCTAGAGATGTTTACAGCAATCCTTGTATAACTACACTATGTTTCTAAATAGAGAACACATTTTGTTATTTTTTTTATTTCCTAATTAGTGATATCTCATCTTTATTGGGTACATTTGAGTAGCACAATCCCACTAAGAGGGAAAAAAATAAGTAGTAGGAAATTATTTGTATTACTGTATATTATCTATCTGCACATTTTAGTTAGGGAGTTTATTATTCAGATATTTAATAAGTATCCATGTGTTTTGACAAAGGGAATTATGAATTTTAAAATTATTTGATAAAATATACCTCATCTATTCAATGGATCTGGGTAATATTCTAATATATTGTAACTGAAGATTGAAATGAAGTTCAGAGAAATAATTTTTAGGACCTAACTAATGTATTACCCTCTTTTCTTTTCTTTTCTTTCTTTCTTTTTTTTTTTTTTTTTTTTTGATACAGAGTCTAGCTCTGTTTCAGGCTGGAGTGCAGTGGCATGATCTCTGCTCAAAATAAGCCCTGCCTCCCTCCCGGGCTCACGCCATTCTCCTGCCTCAGCCTCTTGAGTAGCTGGGACCACAGGTGCCCACCACTACTCCGGGCTAATTTTTTTGTATTTTTAGTAGAGATGGGGTTTCACCGTGTTAACCAGGATCGTCTCAATCTCCTGACCTCATCATCTGCCTACCTTGGCCTCCCAAAGTGCTGGGATTACAGATGTGAGCCATCGCGCCTGGCCTGCCCTCTTTTTTACAATGGCTATGAACATGATTCTAATGCTGTTAATCCTTTAGTTTTGCTGTCGATAGATGAAACAATAAATATTCCTTATTGTGAAAGATTTATTTTCTGCACCATCATAATTGAGTCAGTCAATAAAATGTAATGTTTCCCTAGGCATTCTGCTATGCACAACACATTTTATCAATAAGTGCATATTAACAAAACACCTGAATCCCTTGATGGATGACATTACTTTAGAAATTTAAAGTAATGACCATTGCACATAGTCTGACAATTAAGTAGCTAAGTCTTTTCTCTTTTACACAAAAATTACTTAGACATTTACAATCTGGATTCTAAATATAAGGTTCCTAAATGTAAAATGGTAGCTAGTATTAAGAATTTTCAAATATAGGTTGGGCGCGGTGGCTCACACCTGTGATTCCAGCACTTTGGAATGCCAAGGCGGGTGGATCACCTGAGGTCAAGAGTTCAAGATCAGCCTAATCAACCTGGTGAAAACCTGACTCTACTAAAAATACAAAAAATTAGATGGGTGTGGTGGCACACACCTGTAATCCCAGCACTTTGGGAGGCTGAGGCAGAAGAATCACTTGAACCCAGGAGGTGGAGGTTGCAGTGAGTCAAGATTGTACCACTGCACTCCAGCCTGGGTCACAGAGTGAGACTCCATCTCAAAAAAAAAAAAATTCAAATGTGGTATTGTTGCTATCAAGTTAATGATGATAATTTTGCACATTACATACATAGTGCTCTTTTTCCATACAGCGAAACATTTGTTTTATGTTTGAACTATACCAGGGTATTTAACTTTTGCTATTACATATCCATTTTACTATTCTGTCTTATTGTACAATTTGTTTTCTTTCCTCTCTCTGTCTTCATTCTTTTACATTGGTATGTGTATAATTAAGTAACCAAAGTGTTTTGTCTTTATATTTATGTGATAAAATATTTTTCCAAATGTCAACTAATATCAAAGATCATGAGGTCACTTTCATCTTTAGTGTAAGTTTGCCCATATTAAATTTTTCATCATGTAAACTGGATTCATATTGAATTTTAAATTATGTTTCAAGATTTTAAAATTCAAAGAATAAATGTTTTGTTAAATATGTTTATTTACAAAAACAAAACAGTAAAAGGAAAAAATTATTCAAGCATATTATATATTAATATAAAGCCAGCAAAATATTGTTTTTTAAAAATATGTTTTCTAGTATGGGAGCATAGTCATAATTTATTGAAGATTACACAGCAGGATACATGATTTGATTTTGTTTGTATTGAAAAAGAACTATATACTTAGATTTTGCTAATATTTATCCTTGGGTGGTTGGATTATTTTCAGGGCTCATTGTCTTTATTTATTCTTATTGAAAGAGTATTTATTTATTTATTTATTTTTTGAGACGGAGTCTCATTCTGTCGCCTAGGCTGGAGTGCAGTGGCACTATCTCGATTGACTGCAAGCTCCGCCTCCTCCCGGGTTCACGCCATTCTCCCGCCTCAGCCTCCCAGTAGCTGGGACTACAGGCACCCGCCACCACGCCTGGCTAATTTTTTGTATTTTCAGTAGAGACAGGGTTTCACTGTATTAGCCAGGATGGTCTCATCTCCTGACCTCGTGATCTGCTTGCCTCCGCCTCCCAAAGTCCTGGGATTAAAGGTGTGAGTCACCGTGCCCAGCCTTGAAATAATATTTTTTAAAATAAAAATCATTTTTATATTGAGAAAGAAGGATTTTTGTTATTTGGATGCATGACCTATTTCTTAATAACCCAGGATTGAAGCTGTAGAGTGAGTATAAGTTAAGTAGGAGAATGGTGTCCACTTAGGACTGTCTAGCTGACTTTCCCTTATTTAAGCTGCCATATTTCAGGACATGATCCTTGTTAGTGGTTAGGATGCACATTCATTTTCTATTGCTGTCATAACAAATCACAACAAATTTGGCCCCTTGAAACAACACCCATTTATTAGCTTAGAACTTCTCCAGGCAAAAAGTTCAAGTGGGCTAGACTTGGTTCGCTGCCTGGGGTCTCACAAGGTCAAAATTGAGATGTTAACCAGTCTGGTCTCTTTTCTGGAGGCACTGGGGAAAATCTACTTCTAGGTTTATTCAGGATTCTAGCAGAATTCATTTCCTTCTCACACTTTTCTTCTGGCCTCCTCTACCATTAAGTTAACTAAGACAGGTGAACCCCTGCTGTCAGTGTAGAAGCATAACCAGCCATGCATGACTGAACCCCTTTGAGGTTCTATCCTTCAAAGCTAGCCTACTGTACAGGGAGTGCATTCTGGACTAGTTTTCACCATCCGAAAAGAAGCCCGAGCCTGCAGTCAGTCCGATGTTATGCTTGTAACTATGCAGAAGAGTCTGTCAAATTCAGATTGAAGTAGCGGCAAGCCAAAATACCTGCAGATGTAAATCTTCATACCTTTAAAGGTTTCATAATTAAATGGCATTTTGATCTATATCTGTTTAACTCGTTTGATTCTTACTTGTTGCTAAACTTAGAAATAAGCCCAATACTTCCAAACTTTGCTAGTTCAGTAACGAAATTTCAACCCAACCACGGTTGATTAAACTCTGAGATATCAACTTATGCAACCAAGAAAAACAAACAGGTGATTAAATAAACCCATGCCAATTCTGGAATTCACAGTAGGGTATGCTTTTCCTCATGAACTGGATGGCATTTCTACTATCTAGGACACCATGTTTTCCAGGATCAGACTGTATGAGCATTTGAATAATTCAGAATGAGTTTTACTGATGTGTCCAGATATTTAACAAAGCAGACTAGATTAATTTGAAAGACATTCCATATAGGTCATGGGAAAATTTGATAACATGTTTCAGTTCTGTGTTGATTTCCTCTTTACAGTTTAGAATCAGAATTTGGGTTTGAGACCTAGCTTTGTCATTTAATATACGACCTTAGTTACCTTGAACTTTTCTAAGCCTCAATGGATTTATGTCTAAAACAGATGGACAGTAATATTGCCTGCTTAATAAAGGAGTCAAGAAAATTAAATAAGATGATGCATATAATAGCATTTAACTTAGTTACTGCCAAATAATGATATCTTAGTGTATATATATGTACATATATATGTACATATATGTGTGTATATATGTGTGTGCATATACATATATGTTCACACACATATGTCTCTATATGTGTATATGTTGTGTGTGTGTGTGTGTGTGTATATATATATAGTGTGTACATTCTACCCCATCCAGAGACACAGGGAACATTTTACTCCTTAGTATCACTTATTGGCACTAGTAACTGTTCTTTTTTCATATTAGTGTATTCTTATTTAATTTTCAGATCTGCTTGTAGAATTTATTCAGTTAGCTCTTATTCCTCAATTATATTTCAGTCACATTATTATAATTTGGTTACCTTATTTGGACATCGGTGACTTGCTTCCCTCTTTTAAAAATTTTGTTTCTTCTGTTGCATGATTTCATAGAATGATAAATTCTTTTTCTGTACTTCATCAAACTTGTAATTTTTATTTCTGCGTAAGGAACAATGCCCATGTTGTTTACTGCAATATCTAACAACCAGCACAATGCCAAGTGTGTAGTTGGTGTTCAATAAATGTTGAATAAAAAAGAGTTAATGAATGAATTAATGGATCCATTAAAACTTTTGTAATTGGATTATATCTTGCTGCAATCTAAAAACACATAATTTCAAGATTGGGAGTACTCTTTACTGTTTTCCTTCCAGATTCACTGGTAAGTGACCTGAGTGGTATTAGCTTGGGATCATGAATTCAGATGCTTACAAGGTCCAAAAAGTAATATAAAGAATGTATGAGTAAAATGACAAATGACAGTTGACATTCTGTCTCCATATCGGGGAGGCAGTAAATTGTGGTAGGAATTGTGGTAAATGGAAAGGCACGCCGTGTGTAAAGATGAGAGACTCTTCTCAGCAACAGCTAATCTTTGCTACATGAAACTTCAAGCCTGTAATTATCAAATTGCTCAAGAGAAATCAGAAATTATCTTTTTGTGAATTTTTTTTTAATGATGTAAACAAATTAAAACATAAATACTGTGCCATCATTTTGTTGGTTGACCTAGGTTGTAGTGTTAGATGTGACACAGAAACTCCTGGGTTTTGCCTCTGGCTTAGCCTAGCAATTGCACAGTTCTCTCCTTATATTATATAGATCAATGTATTCTGACATAATGTTTAGTGGCACATACCCAATGGGCAGTGCTAACTGGCAAAAATTTTGTGTGAATGAGACAGATCAGTGGGTTGCTTACTCTAACTGTTTAGAATATCCAACTGACTTGATTCCCACTTGATGGGTTTTCACGACAGATTGATTTGCTAATTATTCTCTCATTTTTAAAGCCACAAAATATTTAAAAAGAAAATGTAGCCTTTCCACAACTATTTAAAAAATATTCCTGGCTGGGTGCAGTGGCTCATGCCTGTAATCCCAGCACTTTGGGAGCCCGAGCCGGGCGGATCACGAGGTCAGGAGATCAAGACCATTCTGGCTAACACAGTGAAACCCCGTCTCTACTAAAAATACAGAAAATTAGCCAGGTGTGGTGGCAGGCACCTGTAGTCTCAGCTACTCGGGAGGCTAAGGAAGGAGAATGGCGTGAACCTGGGAGGTGGAGCTTGCAGTGAGCCGAGATCACACTAGTGCACTCCAGCCCGGGTGACAGAGAGACTCCGTCTCATATATATATATATATAACTAAAGCTGTACTGTGAGCATGTGTAGATGCTAACATCAGCATCATTGCTTGTTGTTGTTGATTTGGAAGTTATGCTCCCTTCCTCAGGGGAGGATTTTGTTTGAAAGGCCTGTTTTTCTTCCTCTGCTACACTGCACAAGAAAAAAGTATGAGTTTCTCAGCCCTCAAACAGTTGATCCCTGGGACACCACTTTGGTAGCTCCAGAACCTCCTCAGATTTTCCTCAGGGGTGAGGAATGAAGTAAAAGAAGCATGGTGGTGGGTGATAGTAAAGACTCATCACTTTGGCTTCAAGTAGAACCTCTATTGGTTTATCCTTCCTGTAATTTTTTTTAAGTGATTGAATATATTGTTTTTTCAGGTATGATTCCTTTGCTATCACAATTTCTTTCTTTTTTGGTACAAAATAAATGTATTGCCAATTAAATTTTTATTCAATAAAAGATATACTTTTTTATAGCAACTTTAGGTTTACAGCAATACTGAGTAGAAGGTACAGAGATTTCCTGTATATCACCTGCCCTGGAGCTAAACATCTACTACATATGGACATAAAGACAGGAACAAGAGGCCCTAGGGACTACTAGAGAGAGGAGGTAGGGCGGGGAGTGCAGGCTGAAAAAGTACCTACAAAGCGCTATCTTCACTACCTGTGTGATGAGATTACCCATACCCCAAACTCCAGCATCATGCCAAATATCCATGTAACATATCTGCAAATATACCCACTGAATCTAAAATAAAGGTTGAAATTATTCTTTTAAAAAGGGACCGATCCCCCTAAATGTTGATAGTGAAGGCGCCTCATCCATATTCTTGTTATCATTGATGAAAAGGCTTCAATAAATAATAAATAAAAACTGTAAGTTAGTGATAGTGGCAGGAAGCAGACAAATTCTAGGCAGACAGGGGTGGGTCTCCGGTGAAACTCCACCTTTAAACCGAAAACAGTCTGAAACCTGCAACCCAGAGTGAGAACTTCTATTCCTGGTTGTCTGCTCTTTCTTGATTGGTTCTTTCTGAATGCTTTTTAACCAATCAGATGTTACCTTTTCCAAAGCTACCTAGGGCCTGCTCCTCCCCATTCTGTCCCCATAAAAGCCCCGGACCCAGCCACACGAAGAGAGAGAAAAAACAATGACCTTCAAGTGGTTGACCCACCCTAATGTCACTTCTCCACAGAGAGTTGTTTAGTTGCTCAATAAAATTGTTTTCTGCCTGCCTCACTCTTCTGTTGTCAGTGTGATCTCATCCTTCTTGGACGTGGGACAAGAACCTGGCACTCACTGAGAGTGGGCACAAAGAAGGTTGTAACCTCGTGGCTCTCTGCCCTCCACTGGTGGGGGCAGCTGACCCACATGATGGAAGCAGTGGCAGGGCTGAGCCAGGCCCAGGAGCTGTAGGCCAGAGCAGGACAAGGGCTGACAGAGCTGAGGACACATGGACTAAAAAGAGCTAATTAGTGCTCTGTAACACCCACTCTGGTGTTTCAGGGTCACGGGCACCCCTGCCTGGTCGTCACCGCCTTCCCCTTGTCTGGACACGAGAGTCCACCATGGGAGTGACTTGCAACATGTCTGGTCCAGCCGCAAGCACCGCACAGACCTTTCTCTGTGAATGCACTTAGAACGGAGGACTAGACCCCACACTCACTTGCTCATATATCCCCTCCCACCCGGGGCTGAGCATGCAGTTGCAGTGGCCCCAGGACCCACGCTGGAGTCCACGCTGGACAAAGGTGTCACTGGCTGGGGGTCTCTGGCTGATAAGTGACATAAAAATCCTACATCATTTTAAAAGTGTATCTCCAGTACGTTGTACTCTCTTTGCTATGAACTAATCCTAAGACTCCATTTCTGACCTGTAAAATTTTCTCACAGTGTTGTTTCTTAGTTGCCCCAAATTACAGTAAGTCCCACTTTTTTTTTTTTTTTTTTTGAGTCAGGATGTCTTCTACTTCCCTAGTTGTCAGAGAAATGAAAATTAAAAATTCAGATAACATTATCTACACTACTGATTTGTGTAAATTTTCAAAATGACTTCATGTAGCATTTGGAAGGTTTGGGTAGTTGATACACTCAAAATGTTTCTAATGGGAGTATACATTGGAAAAATTCTTTGAGGGTAATTCAGCAAAATGCACTGGGTTCCTTAAAAGGTTTCATAATTTTTGTCTCAGCAAGTCTGCTTTTAGTGATTCATTCTAAAGAAATACATTTTTAAAAAAGAAGAGAATTCTCCACAAGGATGTATATTGAAGAATTGTTAATATATTGAAAATTGGAAATGATGTAAAAGAAGATTTATTAATCGTTATAAAACCATACCATGTAATAGTAATATTTTTTACATGTTAGGAAAAAATAAAAGAAGTAAAGTATAGAATTATAATGTAATATCAGTTTTGAACTTACCATTTTCTTATACAAATCAAGTTATATGCAAACAATTGAATTTATAGAAGTTACCTCTAAAAGGAGAATTATGGGTAATGAAAATTCTTCCTTTTAGTTTTCTGCTTTTCCTAGGCATTCTACAAGGAACATGTTTTCTATAACCTCCTCTAACCTACGAAAAATGGGATGTTGTTACATAAAAGTGGTTAAGACCCAATGAAAGGACAAACCAAAAGGAAAATTTTGTATCAAATTATTTTGTGTAGCTTTAATTGCTGATGACCCAGTTAAGGTGTAGAAGACGTAAGTTTTCATGAAATGGACTCTCGCGTCAATGGGTTCTAGAATTGAAGAGGCTGTCTCACTGTGAGGGGCACACACAATGGAGTCACTTTGCCAAACACTACAGGACTGACTAATGTCCTAGTCCAAATTAGTTACTATTGTGCCAGCTGTTACTTTACTGCAAGTATTAAATTGTGTATCTTTACCATCAAAGTAGTGTATGTTCTTAAAGGCCATAGGTCCCAAAACAAGAAACCTTTCAACAAGGCAACTGACTAAAAAACACTTTTATCAGAACTTTAAGTAAAAATTGTGCACAAAATAAATTAGAAAACGTTTGGAAAGACTTCCAAAACTATGACTTCTGTTCAATAACCTTTAATTTTTTTTTTTTTGTTATTTGATATCTACTAATAACTGACACCATAATGAATTCGGTTAGTTATAGAACACATTTAATATGTCACTTAATTGAATTTCCAACATAGTAGGACATCTATTATTCTGAGGGAGAAAAAAGTCCAAATTCACTGAGGTTGATATATGCATCAGGATATTCTTGAAAGAATAATTCAGAATTCCTTTTTCAAGCCTGACTTCAAAGCACCACTGTTAGATAAAGCAAGGAAGAATGTAATTAAAACCAATGAATTTCAAACAAAAGCAAAATTGTTTAAGTATATTCATCATCCAGTTGGAATTGTATTATTAAATTCATTTCTTCCTAGTTTCAATGAACATCAATTTGTTAGTGTAGAGTACATCTTACGGTGAGAGGCTGGTGGGAACGAGATTACGCCATTGCAGAGCTCTATTACTTCTGAAAGCTTAAAATAACGTGGACAATGAAAAGCACAGCTTACGATTAAAACCACAAATGCTAATATGTTTGTAAATTTGTCCCCAGCGACAAAGATCACAAGGTATGTGGCATTTACTATTTTATGTACTGGAACATACCATGTGTACATATTGGCTTACTATAATTGTATTTTATTTTGTTTTGTTTTTACCATTTCTCATAACTTTATTCCTAAAATTATTAACCAACTGTAGTGAAGACAATAATATTTTTAAAAGCTTTTGTTTCTCTCTGAATGTGTATTTCACAATTTTATTTTTTAAAATAAATTTTATTGTATATACTTAACATATACAACATCTTATAAGATATATGCACATACACACATATATATACATATATATGTATACACGTATATATATAGCCAAATGGTTATTATAGTGAAACAAATTCATGTATCCATCATCTCACAGTTACTCATATCCCTCCATGGCAACAACAGTCATAATCTACTTATTTAACAAACATCCTGAATACAATACATTATTATTAAGTATTGTTCACACACTGGGCATTAGATCTTTATACTTATTAATCCTACACCTGCTACTTTGCATCCTTTGATCTACATTTCCCTGTCTCTCACCTACTCCCACAGCCCTGGCAGCTACTGTTTTATTATCTCTTTTATTTTATTTTTAAAATTTCCATATATAAGTCAGATCATGCAGTATCATACATTATTTTTTCTTTTTGTATCTGGCTTATTTCATTTAGTATAATGTATTTTAGGTCCATCCATGTTGTGGCAAATGGCAGGAACTCCTTTTTTAAGGCTACATACTATTCCATTATATATCTATACCACAGTTTTCGTATCTCTGTTTGTTGACAGACACTTATATGTTTTAAAGCTGCAATGAACATGTGAGTGTAGCTCTATTTATGTGGTGGTATTTTTATTTCTCTTGGGTATATATCCAGAAAAGGGACTGCTGAGCCATATGGCAACTCTATTTTTTTAGGAACCACCATCCTGTTTTTGATAATAGCTACAGCAATCTATTTTTCCATCAGCAGTATACAAGGGTTATCTTTTCTTAATAGCCTTGCCAACATTTGTAATCTCTTGTCTTTTTGATAATAGCTATCCTAACAAGTGTGAGGTAATATTTCATAGTGGTTTTGATTTTCATTTCCCTTTAAATAAATATTTTGGAGGACGGAGTTACTGAAAAATTATTATGGTCTTTCAGTTATGTCATGTTTCCTTGCTTTTTTATGTTTCTTGTGCCCCTGTGTTGATGTCTGCATAACTGGTGGAAGTCGCATCTTCCAAATTTTATATTGTGGCTTCCCTAGGGAAAGACTTTCGCCTGCAGATGGGCCTTAGGGTATTGACTGGGCAGGGTGAGGTGGGTTCCAAAGGATGCAATGGCATCGTCTCTGTGAAGCTTTTTCAGCTGTGATCAATGTTAGCAATGAATGTGGGTTCCTCAATGGCCTAGGTTGTGGAGTTTGTGATGGTAGGGGCAGAAGCCTGTGCTGTTAAGAATCCTCAGTGACAATGACAACTGGGGTCCTTTTGTTCTTGTTTTCCCCACACTGGAGAGTTTTAGCTGAGAGGGTCCTTCTTGGCGTTGGGCGTTACATGGCCCACAAGCAGCTGCAGTAGCACTGGGTTCCTGGTTGCAGGTACTCAGAGTAGCTGTGAAGCCTGAGTGCTGGGATCAGGATCTATACCTACTTTTGAATCTGGGACTTGAGGTGCAGGTTTACTCTTCAAGGCATGGGTAGATGTAGGTTGCCCACGGAGCTAAATTCTGTGATACTAAAGGACACCTCAAGAGCTTGGGCCCAGGAGGTTTGGTTGTAGTAGGACTCTAACCCTGGGGGCAGGGCACAGCATTAGCCTGACTTCTGAGAGGGAGGAGTGCTCTTTAGGTTTGGGCCCTGAGGAACAAGGCACAACTGTAATTTGGAAGCCAAAGCCAATAGGGCATAGCAGCAACTCACGCCCTGAGGGATGAAGTAACACACAGTGGTCATTGCGGACCCTGGGATAATGCTAGGCTTCTGTGAAGCTTGGTGCAGCAGTAGCAAAAACTCAGAAATGGTGGAGCACTGCTGTGGCTTGGACTGTGGAGGCCAGGGAACAGCACAGCAATGAATCCACTCTCTAGAAAGGCAAGGTGCCTTAGCACCTCAGCCTCTGGGGGCCTAGTCTAGTTCCAGGGCAGCAGGGTGCCACCTTTTTTGGCCTGGAGGACAAAGTATCTCAGCTTGAAGTATCCCAGCTCAATGAATGCTCTGTATCCCTGGGATGCAGGGTGCCATGTCAGCTCAGCCATGGCAGGCGTGGCTGCTCAGCTTGTCCAAGACACCAACCCCCCGGGTGGTGGCAAACTGCTTCGGCTCAGGTACCGGGAGGTAAGACCGCATTAGGCAGTCTTGGTAAAGATTCCCTGGGAGTCAGAGCATTGTTTCAACTCAGGCAGCTGGGAGGGTGACTGCTCTGAGTTGCACCAATTTTCCAGTAACTAGGTACCACTTCAGCTCAGGCTATAGAGCGTTGTGACTCTAGGCAGCTAAGGCAATGATTCCCTTTAAGGTGGGGTGCTGCTTCAGCTCTGGTGCTAGAATGTATGACTGCTCTGGGTAGCCAAGGCACTATTTCTCCAGAAAGCAGGGTGCTACTATTGTTCAGGGCCTGAAGGGCAGGGCGCAGCAGAGACTAGGAGGGGTGGATGGAGCAGCTTCCCTGAAGCTTGGCCCTAGGAGATACAGTGTAGTGGCAACTCAGCCAGGGGATAGCTGACCTCTAGGAGGGTGTGGTGCAGCAGGACAAAGCCCTGAGGATGAAAAGTGTTCAGTGGCTTCTCATCCCTGGAGCAAGACACACTCCAGCAGTGGCTCTGGTTCCAACATGGTGTAGTGTAGGCAGCGCCGGCCATGGAGGACTGGACAGAGCATTAGCTTCTTCTCTGGGGGAAGCACAGCCGCGTGAGCCTCAGGCAGCTGCCTCAGTTGGGCTTAGTGCCTACGAGGACGGCCAGAGTCCCCATTGGCAACGATTGTAGGTGACTGCAGTGTTGAAGGAGGTTGTTGGGGTCCTCTTGCTTACTTTCTCCCCACAGGGAAAAGTGCATCCTGGGTCTGAGCTGATACCAATTGGGAAATTGGGTGTTAGAGGTCATGTGTATCTTTCTGTATTTTGTGTGGCCAACCTGGATTTCTGTGCGCTACAGTGTTTCTGCTATTCCTTTGATGTACTCTGGAGCTCCCCTTTAGGTATTTTCATCAAACGGTAGCTATTTATTTATTGCGTTGGCTGCCTTTGTGTGGGGAATGAGCACTAGGGGCTTCTAGTCAGCCATCTTGCTGACATCATTCCTCCATAATTGTATTTTAAAATTAACGCTATGAAGAGCAGTTTCTTTTAGCCAGAGGGAATACAAAAAAAATCAGTTGGTAGTTATAATAAGTGGCAAGCAGCAGGTTGCACAAATCATCATTTCGAAAAATGAATGCTCTTCTTAGACCACTTTTAATCTCTTGGTCAACAAGTCAAAAATATATTTTAACTTTTGGGGAAAGCCTGCATCCTACAATATCAAGATACAACAGCATAGTAGATAAGTCTTCGTACTGAGGGCATGCCAACAAATGTGCATTGTGTATGCAAGATGCGTTTTGTTTTTCTCATCTGGGTTTTAAAATAAAGCTGTTTCACTCTTTTCTCAAGTATAGGACATTCTTTTTAAACCAAAGGAGAAAAAAGCTTTCCTTTTTTATTTGAATGTGAAAGAAATGACATATTCCACTTAAAAGAAAGCCAAGGCACGTTCAATGTCAAGAACTGTCCTTGTGGAACAAACAGTAGGGAAGACTGAGTGACCACTGGAATTACAAAACAAAACCACAACAAAAACAAATAAGCAAATATTAAAATAACAGCAACTAGTAGTTTTACTCTTATTAGGAAATCGATAGTCAGAAAAAAATCACCAAAAAAGACATGTTTCATTGTTATTGTTGTTGTCATCAGACATGTATTCTTCAGCAATTCATGCATTGATGTGTTGTTAAAAAATGTGCAACATATTCTATAGCATGATACATATTGGAGTTTGTGATACTTTAGTTATTAGCTAGATATATGATTGACAAATTCCATAGAAAAGACTAGTGCCCAAACGCACCATCAAGTGGTGATGAGGGGTGGGAAAGAGAGTAACATTCAACATCTCAATTATTTTTAGAGCTAACGTTCTATTAAAAAATCACTCATAACCTGATTCTTGACATTGCTATTCTTTATCACATAATATTTTGGTAGGTCTTTTCTTAGACTACATTAATTTTGCAGAGCAAAGCAGAAAAGTTAAAATACAATTTGCTATTTGTTGATCATAAATGCATAAGTATAGAATGTTAGAAGGACCCTCAGGTACATGCTGGAATCTATTACTTGCCAGGAAAGAAAAATGAAGTCCAGGAAAGACAGTTAATTTGCACCAATTCATGCAGTGTGGTAAGCAGAATGTTGGCTCCTCAAAGACGTCTACCTCCTTATCCCTGGAAAAATCTTGTCAAAATTCCCTGTATGGGAAAAGAGCTTTGAAGATGTGATCAAATAAAGGATCAGCAGGTGCAGAAATGATTCTTGGTTACCTCTGTGGGAACCAGGTAACATGTGTTGTTATAAGAAAGAGGTAAGAGGGTCCAATCTGGAGAGTAAGAGCTGTGATTAGAGAAACACATTTTAGAAGCTTTAAAGTGAAAAAAAAAAAAAAAAAGTCACCTCCCTCCAGTCTAGGGATTAGAACCTTACTGACCCATTCTAAATTTCTGATACTGAGATAACAAATTTGCATTGCTTTAACACACTAAATAGTTTATGGGAACTACTTCTACAGTCGTGTGAAACTAATACAACCAACTATGAAGTTTTGTAAGCAATGACAAGGTTTTTATTTGTATATATAAACAACCCAACATAAAACAATACCATTTAATATAATGACGTGTAAAATTGTCTCCCCTTTAAAACCTGTAATAGCTTGATGTCTTTAGTAAGATGTTAGCTCCACAGTTCTCAGTTACATGACCTTTTAAAAATAAACTTGATCTACCCAACCCTAGTCATACTACAAATGACTGCAGGCCACCTCTCTGGTTTTTAGAGAAAACAACATATACTTAAGTGAAATAATATATATTAGCTCAAACCATAAGAAATGGTCCATTTTCTAGCATTTTTGACATATAGAAATGGCAATTTTATATGGTTCTATACCATGAATGCTTGGGGTAGACTCTATAATGTGTTGCCTACCTGCCCCCTGAGTGAGGGATTTGTTGCCCTGGTTCCTGGGAGTGCTGTAAGCACTTGACTGTTAGCTCCTAGTATAAAGTCACACAGCACCTGGATCTAATGACTGACTAATGCAGAACTATAAAGTCTTGGCCATCTTGTCCTAGTTGGGAGCAATTCTAAATGGTCATTCTAGCTCCGAAGATTCCCCTGAGTTTAGCAGATGCTGCTGTGAGAACTACATCATGGTTTAACTCCTGTCCCTGCCTAGAGTTGCTTCCTTTTCTACAGGGTTATTCTAAGGGCACACCTGAGTAAACATCACACATTATTACCTCTCAGAGATCCCAACCTGTAGCTATGCAAAACAATGTTTAATCTTACACCATATAACATTTCATTAAAAAAAATACACAAAAGCCTAGTATTGTGTGTGGGCTTGTATCATGATGCCATGGCAGAGCTGGGGAATCACCATCAGGGGTCAAACTTCTTTGGGCAGTGTTGTTCCAACAGATCTATGACATATTGATTATGGAACTGTCAATTGACTGATATATAAGAATGTACATGAGAGCATTCATTTTGTTTTATGGAGTAGTAATAAAAACAATGAAGGTTGTCTAATCTTGCCACCTTTTTTCTCTTTGTGCTTCAGTTTCCTGTTTGTACAATGTGGACAATAATTGTGAATGCTACTTTACCTGCTGTAGTCATCCGAGGGGTTTTCCTGCCCACTGCATAGGCAAAATCAATTCTCTCAGATCATCACATTGCAGTAAAGAAAGACTTTAAATGCTGCAAGGTTAGCCATGTGAAGGAGTAGAGTTATTGCTTAAATCGATCTCCCTGAAGGCTTGGAGGTTAGGGGTTTTCAAGAATAGTTTGGTGAGTAGGGGACTAGGGAATGGATGCTGAATGTTGGTCAGGGATGAAATCACAGGAGTGTGTAAAATGGTCCTCAGGC
This sequence comes from Rhinopithecus bieti, assembly GCF_001698545.2. NCBI lineage: Eukaryota > Metazoa > Chordata > Mammalia > Primates > Cercopithecidae > Rhinopithecus > Rhinopithecus bieti. The sequence continues at coordinate 2,461,954 of NW_016803198.1, forward strand.
ACTGAGTCTGCCTCTGGGTGAGGGGCACAGGATAGGTTGAGTCATGAGTCTACATGTGGTCGATTGGTTGCCAGAATGCAAAAATCTAAATAATATTTCAAAAGATCAGTCTTAGATTGTACAATAGTAATGTTATCCATGCAAGTAATTGGTGAAGTTTTAAATCTTGTGGAACAATGGCTTGTTATAATTTAGCTATGCCTACATCTTAGCAGAATTCGGGTCCCTGTCATAATCCTAACCTTGTGTCCTTACATCAGTTGTATAAAGGCAGTTTAGTTTCGGGAAGGAATAGTACTATCCTTGCTTTAAGGTTAAACTATGAAATAAATTTCTCCCCAAATTAGCTTGGCCTACACCCAGGAAAGACTAATGACAGCTTGGAGAATAGAACAAGATGGAGTCAACTGTGTCAGATTTCTCTTACTGTCATAATTTTGCAAAGGCGACTGCACCACTAATTGTGTAAGCATTAAGTGAGTTAGTACACGTAAGCTCTTTAAATGGTTCCTGGTGCTTAGTAACCACTAAACAAATGTCAGGTATTAGCTATTGTTTTCTAGTACAATGTTCAAAGAATTTTTTTTATACAGCAGTTCTTGTCTGTGAGGGATATGTTCCAAGACCTTCAGTGGATGCCTGGAACCTCAAAGAGTACTGTACCCCATAGATATATGAATACCTATGATAAGGCTTATTTTTTTCTCTATATACATACCTATGATAATGTTTAATTTAATTAAGAATAAGCTAATCTGGCACAGCATGTCACCATTAATCAGACATGTTTCCTCTTCATGTCTTCCATCTACAATTTTAATGCCTTTTCCATCTTAAGTGCTTACACACTGGCCATAACTTTTGCAGTTTGAGATGTGACAGCAAAACCAGCACTAATTTCCTTTCTCTTCTCGCCATTTTTGCAGATAGTAGATTCCTTCTTACTGCAGCTCTTAGCAACTTCAGCATACAATTATTTTTCTTTTATTAACAAGTGGAGAACTTTTACCTTTTCACATAAAGGAAGAACTTCAAGGCTTCTTTTTGGCATATCAGAAGAGTGAGCCAGCATCACTACTTTTGCACTTTCGAGCCATTATTAAGTTAAATAGAAGTTACTTGAACTCAAGCACTGCAATACAGAAACCATTAATCTGATAACGGAGACCACTGCTAAGTGACTAACATCCAGAAGAGCATGTACAGTATGGATACCCTAGACAAAGAAATAATTTGCTGCCTGAGAGAGACAGAGTGGGATCGCATCAGATTTTATCATGCTGCACATAATGATATGCAATTTAAAATGTATGACTTGTTTATTTCTAGAATTTCTACTTAATGTTTTTGAACCATGTCTGTGGATAATGAAACAGTAGAAAGTAAAACCATGAAAAAGGGGAAACTATTTTATTGTTGATTTCTTTCCACTGACTTTTTTTCATCTACAAATATTCCCAGTCTCCTAAATAAACAATCAAACAGGCAAGCAGAATAATAATGTCGTCTTCTGTCTCTTCTTTCCCTTTTTAGTTACCCCACTTTCTCCTTTTCATCATTTAACAAAACGTTAGTCTCCAGTAACTGCTTTACTTCCTTGTGCTCTGTTTGGCCCACAAATTAAAACAATACAGATTCCAACTGTAGCAGGATGATACATTTATTTCTACTATAGCCCAGATAGACAGAATAGTCAATTTCATGTATATATATACACGCACACAAACAACGAAATGGATCTGTGCCCCAAGTTTAATCATTTGGCCAACAGGGAAAACAACACCTATAATTACAGAATCCAACTATATAGACAACTCTGTTTAAAGCTTTGTCGCACTTAATCATTTAAATACTTCATTTATGATGCCTTCAGTCTTGGTGATACAAATAATAGTCTCACTCAAAGCCACCCATTCCTGTTCCTAGTTAGAGGGATTCTCCATGAATGGAAGGAAGAGTTTATATTTTCTCTCAATAGCAGGATGCTTGGCATGAGTGCCTTTTTCTTACTCCTGTGATCTTGCAGCTTGACTTCCTGTCCACCTGTGTTACTTATTCTATCTGCATTTGTGGCTGAGTTAAATGGTCAGGTAATCTTTTTTGGTTTGATGGCCCCTCCCTAGCTGACTTTTCCTAGCTTTGCAAGACTCCAAGCTCTTGAGTGGCTCCAGGCCTGCAGCTGCTGGCAAAGTTCTGCATCTAGCTGGCTGGTCTGACAGTCTGCTCTTAAGCCACAGAAGCTAACCACTCTATTCCCAATTCCTTGTTCTTAAGCTTTCATCTTCACTTATTGCCTGACCATATTTAACTAGCAGGTATGCTTATCAAAAACTGCTCCGTACCCTCCAAACAGACGCTCAGAGAGCAGAAATCTGTAGTTAAGTTTTGATATCTTTGCCTTTGCATTCTTTTTCTGTTTCTCTTAATTGGGATGAAACTAAAAGGGGTGATTTTCGGTTTTATCCCTCATAGCATGTACTCTTTCTTCTTTAATTCAGCTAAGACATAGTTTTTCTTCTCAAGCCATGGGAAAATCTCAACCAGCTAAACCCTCTAAGATCACTTTTTTAATATGCTAATTTGACATGATCTCAGCTAATTAATGAGATAAGTCTTTCAGGATCTTATAGGTCAATTATTTCTCTTGAACTGAGTTAAATGTCTTTAAGGCTCTACAATTTTTATTTTGTATGTGTAATGGCAGGGGATGGTGGCAATAACTGATAAATTGAATCTAATTTAAATTGAGACTTAAAACTGAATTAGTTTAATGTTATATTGTTATAGACAAATTGAAATGTCCTTAGTTGTTCAAATGTCCACTTATATTGCATATTCTGTTTTCTTAGCCAATGATTTTCTTAGCCAATGACACACCCTATTTCGCATAATATAGTAATACATATATATATATATATACTATATATATATATTTTTTTTTTTTTTTTTTTTTTTTTTTTTTTTTTTTTTTTTTGGTGAGACAGAGTCTTGCTCTGTGGCCCAGGCTGGAATTCAATGGTGCGATCTTGGCTCACTGCAAGCTCGGCCTCCCAGGTTCATGCCATTCTCCTGCCTCAGCCTCCCCAGTAGCTGGGACTACAGGCACCTGCCACCACGCCCAGGTAATTTTTGTATTTTTAGTAGAGCCGGGGTTTCACCTTGTTAGCCAGGATGGTCTCGATTTCCTGACCTTGTGATCTACCCGCCTCGGCCTCCCAAAGTGCTGGGATGACAGGTGTGAGCTACCATGCCCGGCCTCCTATTTCCATTCTTTAACTGAAAAAATTTATTCAGCTCATCAAATTAAAAATCAGTTGCCACCTATTTTGTGAGGTTTCTTTGGATCCCCTTGGATTTCCTTAGCATTTTGTGTATACCTCTATAAATGACTTATTGCATCAATCTCTTCTGTTTGATTTACTCCTTGGGGAAAGGGTTATTCTTATTTTTTTGTTGTTGTTGTTTGAATTGCTTCTCCTGTTAATATCAAGAAGGGTTCCTGGCACAGCATAGACATTCAATAAGTATATGCTTGACAGGTTTTGTAAATTAAACTTCTCTATGATATTATAATTGGGTTGAATATATAATCAATTATCATTGATACAAAATAACCATGCAAAGTGCGAAATAAGAAACATCTATTTAATGTAACAGTATAAGAAAGATCACAAGGCAGTACATAATGATTTGTAGTCAAGTGAGTAATACAAACAAAGTTTGGAGGAAGGAGAGATTATTAGAATGTAGAATGGTTTCCAAAATTATGGTTTTTGAATCATTATGGGAAGATTGAATCAAATGGGAAGATGAGGAAAATTTGAACTTGAAACGCCTGTGGTTAGTTCAAACTTATCTAGTTTCTACTGATTAAATCATATACAGGTCTTTCTCAGCATTTCTATGTCTTTTCTTAAAATATACTATAACTGAGAATTTACTTCTGTCATACTGCAAAGATGTCCAATATTATAGCAATTTGATGGGTTAATCCATATTTACAATAATACAGATGACTATGGAGAATAATATAGAGTCTATGAAGTTTGTAAATTTTATTTATCTAATAATAAATTCAGAATGCCATGTATCAATTCTTCTAGTTAAAATATACCTATTACACATGTACTATGTTAAATGTACTTGCTGGTCTGGGAGACAACTAAGATGGCTGATGATCTCTCAAGAACTTATAGTCTAGTAGAGGGAGACAGACATGTAAACAATGCAGTAAAATATTCTAGGTATCATTAATAGAAATACACACACAGAATTATTGAGCACAATGGAAGTACTTCACACAAAAATAGTTTGTTTAGAGTGTATTTAGACTAAGCCTTGAACAGTGAATACATGTTTACCAGCTGGATTAATATGGTAGAAAGGACACTGTGGGAAAGAAAAAAAGGTGTAAAAATGTCAAAAAGCTTGGCTTTTCCAGAAATTTGATGTGGTTGCATCATAGGGGCCACTGGCATGTGGGTATGTGACACAGGGACCGAAGAGGGCATTTCAGGAAGAACAGATCTTTTTTCAGTCTCTTTCTTTGTTGGGAAAATTCCTTTTTTTGCTAATTTTTTTTTGCTTTCATCGTTTTTTTTTTTTTTTTTTTTTTTTAGACTGAATCTCACTCTGTTGCCCAGGCTGGAGTGCAGTGGCACAATCTCGGCTCACTGCAACCTCTGTCTTCTGGGTTCACACCATTCTCCTGCTTCAGCCTCCCAAGTAGCTGGGATTACAGGTATATGCCACCACGCCTGGCTAATTTTTTGTATTTTTAGTAGAGATGGGGTTTCACCATGTTAGCCAGATGGTTTCGATCTCCTGACCTCCTGATCTGCCCACCTTGGCCTCCCAAAATACTGAGATTATAGGCGTGAGCCACCGTGCCCGGCCTGCTTTCATTGTATTTTTCAGGACACGTTTCTTAGCTAGAAGTTCTGTCTCTTTTAAAATTTTAGGTACTCCTCTGAACCGCACATAAATTGTTATCGTCCATGAGATATACTTCTGAGTTTTATACCCTATTTAGATGTTAATATTCCACAATTCTTACTTGTGTAGCATCATGTTTCTATACCTCTATACATAATTCATAACACGTTAAAACTATTTTTAAATCTTATCACCTGTCACACTACTTCTTCCTTTATCTTCTCGGCTCATTTCCTTTCTTCTGAACTTATGCTCAGTGCCTACTCTAGGCCAGATTCTATTTTAAGTGCTTTATTTTATTAATTCTGATAATTCTTACAATGACCTTATCATATAAATGCAATTACTTTATTGATTTTATGTAAAGGGGGAGACAAATGCATAACATCATATAGTTAGCTAATGACAAATCTGGGATTCAAACTCAGGCAACGTAGCTCTAGAAAGTGTCTTCCTGGCTACTACTCTGGAAATTAATTATCAAGCTTCCAACACTATGTCTATTCACCTATTCCATCTGAGCCTATAAAATCCATCTTCCCTTCACTACTGTTTCTTCTTTACTACTACTTTATTGCTTATCTCTTTTGCTTCTATTGAGAAACATGCCCCTGTGATATTCCAACACCTATTTCCTTCTCAAGAATATCACTCCATTGATTTTTTTTCTCTCTCTCTCTGTTTTACATCATCACTTTTCTCTTTTTATGCACTCTTTCTGATGATCATGCAAATATGTTCAGCAGTGATTCTCTCATATCTGTATAACCCTTTGAATTTATTTACCTCATCACATCAACCCCATTTATCTCCTGTATTTAAAGTAAAACACAAAAGGCATTGCCATTGCCTTTTGGCTAAGAGCAAGTATAAAAGCCTTGCTTATTTGCATTGTCTCAAATTTCTCTCTTCTCAATCCTCTGTGAAGCCTCTCCAGTCGGATTTTAACCTCCACTCTCCAATCAAACCGCTATTTTCAAAGGTCTCCAGTGATGTTCATGAGGCTAAATGGTCAGTTCTCATGCTTCTTCCTGCTTGGCCTGTCAGCAACATTAGACTTAGTTGATCCCTTTAGTATTCACTACACTTCTAAGACAATGCATTTCCCAGATTTTCTCTTTAATGGTTTCTCCTCACTTTTTTTTTTAAAGTTTATCATCATCTCCAATATCTCTATAAGACTCAACCCTTAAACTTTTTCTCTTTTTTAAAACATCAAAATTGATTTCTTTGGCAATTTTGTCTAGTCGAATACTTTTATATGCCATCAATACACTTACAAACCCACATTTATATCCCAAGCACAGACCTGTTCCTTGAATTCCAGTGCGTATATACATCTGCATACTTAACTGTCCGCTTTGATATATAATATGCATCTTACATTTAACATGTTTGATCTTTCCTCAATTTCCACTAAAATCTGCTTCTCCTATCTTTTTTTCTGTCTCATTCTTACAATTATCCATACAACATATCTGGGACTTAATTGTTGCTGACTCATCTTTTCCTCACATATCCTATATTTTATGAATCAGCAAATATTTTAAGTTCTATCTTTAAAATATATTTGACTCCACACCCTTTCATAGCATTCACCACAACAATCATGGTTTAATCTTTATCGTCTCTCATGTGGATTGTTTTTCGATTTCCTAGAGCAACTGGAGTGCATCCTCTACTATCTGCCAGATGACCTGCTTCTACTCAAAACACTCCATTGTTTTTGCATCTGATTCAGAGTGAACTCGAGTAGATGACCTAGGAGGTTGTACAAAATCTGCCACCACTGTAATTATCCCTCTGACTCATTCTCTGACCACACTCATATTGTTTACTTTATTTCGAAATGCTCTGTGCTACTTCTCCTTGTTTCTCAGGGCTTCTGCAGTTGTAGGTCTTTCTACTTGGCAAAATTACCCCTCAGGTGCCTTCAGCACTTACTCTTCCAACTCTTTCAGGTAATCTTCTATCGTCACCTGATTTTACATTTAAATTTGCAGCAAACCTTTCTCCTTTCTGGATCACACTACACACCCTTTCTGTCTTAGTGAACTCTATTAATTTATAGCCATACAACTTACTATGTATTTTTACTTATTTACGTATTTTCTATTTCTGTTTAAAATATAGAACTTAGGAGGGAAAGTTTTATCTGTTTCATTCACGTATGTATCCCTAGTATCTTGGACATAAAATAAATATTTTTGGGTAAATAAAAAATGAATATACAGGAATACAGTAGAAATCAGTCTTAACTGTTTACTAGTCATATTAAGAAAAGAAAGATCAAGAAATATGTCTACAACTTTTGGTTTATATTTTTCTTACATCAAGTATCTGTAGACTATAACAATATAAATTCTTGAAAACCAATTAATATCAAGATGTGAACTTTATAAATGCCTGCTTGTTTTCACATTTTCTCTACCTATACTTGTTTAGGGTTGGCAAACTTTAGTAATTCTTATAGATTACTGTTCCAGATCTGGTAAGAAATCAGTGTTTCTATTACATTGAGATTTATTAGTTCTTGCCTCTGTAGCTTATGAGCAGAATGATTCTCTGCAACTAAGTGTTCACCTTTATCAATTAGAGGTAATTGAAACACTTCTCAGTATTATTGTGAAAGTTATATAAGTTAACATATTTACATCTTTAGCCTCTCCCCCAGCACACACACATGCACACACACACACACACACGCACGCAGTCTCACACATACATGTTTTTGTCTTTTTTTTGTAAATGTTGAAATGTCATATTATAGTGGTAAAGGTTTTGGAATCTGCACAATTTAGGTTTTCATCTTAAGGCTGTTACATACTAACTGAATATTTTATGAGTCATATTCTCCTTCCATGCCATATTCATGTTCCTTATCTATAAAATGGGCATCAAAATGATCACATCAAATATAAATTATGAAAAATAGCTTAACATTATAAAAGGTGCATATTAGGTATTCAATAAGTATTATTGCATTTCTCACCCTCTCTCCCTTTCTCCCTTTCAAAATTAGTTTTACCTCTTCCTCATTCCCAAACATAAATTTTTGGAAACTTTTGTTGAGATTACACAGGATACTGGCAATAGTTTCCAATAAGTACTAATTTCTAGTCCCAAAATATGTGTTTTATGTAGTATTTTGCCTATTGTTAACAATATTCTTCTTCAATAATAATCCTTTTTTCTCTTTTTAAAATTATACTTGAAGTTCTAGGGTACATGTGCATAATGTGCAGGTTTGTTACATATGTATACATGTGCCATGCTGACCCGCTGCACCCATCAACCCATCATTTACATTAGGTATTCCTCCAGGTGCTATCTCTCCTCCCGTCCCCCACCCCATGACAGGCCCTGGTGTGTGATGTTCCCCACCCTGTGTCCAAGTGTTCTCATTGTTCAGTTCCCACCTATGAGTGAGAACATGCGGTGTTTGGTTTTCTGTCCTTGTGATAGTTTGCTCAGAATGATGGTTTCCAGCTTCATCCATGTCCCCACAAAGGACATGAACTCATTCTTTTTTATGGCTCCATGGTATTCCATGGTGTATATGTGCCACATTTTCTTAATCCAGTCTATCATTGATGGACATTTGGGTTGGTTCCAAGTCATTGCTATTGTGAATAATGCCACAATAAACATACATGTACATATGTCTTTATAGTAGCATGATTTATAATCCTTTGGGTATATATCCATAATGGGATTGCTGGAGTCAAATGTTATTTCTAGTTTTAGATCCTTGAGGAATCGCTACCCTGTCTTCCACAATGGTTGAACTAGTTTACACTCCCACCAACAGTGTAAAAGTGTTCCTATTTCTCCACATCCTCTCCAGCATCTGTTGTTTCTCTGATGACCAGTAATAATGAGCATTTTCTTATGTGTCTGTTGGCTGCATAAATGTCTTCTTTTGAGAAGTGTCTGTTCATATCCTTTGCCCCCTTTTTGATGGGGTTGTTTATTTTTTTCTTGTAAATTGGTTTAAGTTCCTTGTAGATTCTGGATATTAGCCCTTTGTCAGATGGGTAGATTGCAAAAATTTTCTCCTGTATGTTGCCTGTTCACTCTGATGGTAATTTCTTTTGCTGTGCAGAGCTCTTTAGTTTAATTAGATCCCATTTGTCTATTCTGGCTTTTGTTGCCATTGCTTTTGGTGTTTTAGTCATGAAGTGCTTGCCCATGCCTATGTCCTGAATGGTATTGCCTAAGTTTTCTTCTAGGGTTTTCATGGTTTTAGGTCTAACATTTAAGTCTTTAATCCATCTTGAATTAGTTTTTGTATGAGGTATAAGGAAGGGATCCAGTTTCAGCTTTCTACATATGGCTAGCCAGTTTTCCCAGCACCATTTATTAAATAGGGAATCCTTTCCCATTTCATGTTTTGTCAGATTTGTCAATGATCAGATAGTTTTAGATGTGTGTTGTTATTTCTAAGGCCTCTGTTCTGTTCCATTTGTCTATATCTCTGTTTTGGTACCACTACCAGGCTGTTTTGGTTACTGTAGCCTTGTAGGATAGTTTGAAGTCAGGTAGCGTGATGCCTCCAGCTTTGTTCTTTTTGCTTAGGATTGACTTGGCAACGTGGGCTCTTTTTTGTACCATATGAACTTTAAAGTGTTTTTTTTCCCAATTCTGTGAAGGAGGTCATTGGTAGCTTGATGGGGATGGCATTGAATCTATAAATTACCTTGAGCAGTATGGCCATTTTCACATACTTCCTATCCATGAGCATAGAATGTTCTTCCATTTGTTTGTGTCCTCTTTTATTTCGTTGAGCAGTGGTTTGTAGTTCTCCTTGAAGAAATCCTTCACATACCTTGTAATTTTGATTCCTGAATATTTTGTTCTCTTTGTAGCAATTGTGAATGGAATTTCACTCATGATTTCACTGTTTGTCTGTTATTGGTATATATGAATGCTTATGATTTTTGCACATTGATTTTGTATCCTGAGACTTTGCTGAAGTTGCTTCAGTAATAATAATCTTAATGATGAAATTTAGGTAGACTGCCTCACTGACCCAGGATTAATGGGTTTTCACACATATTGAAGAGATTCTCAATATCTGTCACTGAATCAGCAACATATCAGGGGTGACTAAGAAATATTGGAACCTACCAAAAGAATTATCACACAGCTCTTTTATTAAAGAGGCACAGGAGACTTGAGAGCATATGCTCAAATCATAAAATACTATATGAGACACTGAAGTGACATAAAAGACAAGTGCTGGATTTGCAAGAGTATGGGCTCTCTAATAAAAAGTTAAAAAAAAATCCTGGATTTATACACTTTTTAACTGTATGACCCTGGGTCATGCACTTAGTTATTTTCCTTCTTAGTCTCAACTTACAAAATCAAACTACGATTTTTTCAGAATTGTTGTATAGATCAAATGAATTAATCACTAAGATTGTGATTGGTTAAACTCTAAAGGGTTAAATGGGTGTTAATAAAATAACATTATTAGGTAAGATTTTATGTATGCATGTATGTACATATATATTTGTGCATGTGTGTTTGTGTATTTTACCCAATTATAAGTAATTGAAAATTATTTGAGTGCTGCTCTGCTGGTGAAACCAGGGAATAGATGAGCTTATGAATAAGTGTGAAAGAGTACACAGAGGTAGTGACTTTTCCTTTCTGTTTATAATTTCAATTGTTAAGGGCCTTCTAAGTACCCATATACAGGAGCATATCCATAGTCTCATTTTAATTTAACCCATTTGATGTAGCTATTGAAACACATTTTCTGTGTATGGTGGTATTTTTAGAAGATCTTTCCAACAGATAGTCTCCATTTGATTTAGAAAGTATTGACTTGCATTTTGGAGAGTAACGCTTGATCATCAGTTGTCTCTTACTATTATTTATAGGTAATGCTTGCTGCCTAACATTAGGATTTGTAATCCTGCAGGTATAATTAATTAATTAGGACTAGATAACATATCTTGTATTATTTCAAGCTAATTTACATATTGCAGAGAGTCAGTATTTATTATTGAGGTGAGGACAGGGTAAATGGCATAGAGTGTTAATTTGCTCATATAACAGATCTTTACTGCCTACTATATTTTTGACACTCTTATTGAGCTTTTACTTATGTTTTATAATTTATGTATGTATTTATAATGATTGATTAAGGTTTTTGACAATGCTAGTTTTCCTGCTTATGCTCCAATAAATACATGTCTACATATATATCGAAATCATAGAGCTTTGTCTTTTGTAATGACATAAAACTCATTTAGTCCAAGCTTCCAATCAGTGCATGAATTCTTCTACCACTTGATAAGGTTTTTCTGTTTGTGAATAAACATTTCTTCTGGTGAGATAATTCAATATTCAAATTGTTGATATTAAGTAGAAACATTATAACTTGGAAAATAAAAGCTAAGTGCTTTTGTTTTTTGTTTTGTTCTTTTTTGGATAAGTCTGATAGAGTCTAGTATTTTTTAATGCTAGTAAAATTTACATTTCCTTAAAATATACATATTTTAAAAATCACACAGTGATTTCAAGTTATCACCATGGCAACTATTTGCATCACCATACCATTTCTTTCCAAGATCTATTTCTGTATCATTAAATCCTTGATAATACTTTATTATTTGGTATCTGTTAAAGCCACACAAATGTTAGTGTCTAATTTACTTAACAAATTATGTATGATGAAAGATAAAATGTCTAAAACAACAAACAACACTATTAATTACCATATGAAGCGGGAAACCACTCTATTTGTCAGTAGCATTATGTCTTCAAAATAATGCCGCCACATAATTATGTGTGAACATATGTACTTCATTATTGGGATATGTATCGCTTTTCAAATTTATTCATTATAGTGAAGCAAAAACCAGAAACTGGGAGTAGTAAAATTACATTTATTAGAGATGCTTTTATTCTATTAAAACAAAGCAAAGAAAATGGAAACAGAAAAAAAAAATACTGTCTAACACTAGGTAAGAGAATAAAAAATGTTGCTGTGGCAACCGCATGCCATTTGTTCTATTTTCCTCATTAGAATACTGAAGGTGATTACACAGAGAGGAAAATACCCCTTCGATTTAAGACAATAATTTGATGGGCATACATATTTCTATTTTTCCCTTGAGTACTTATGAAGCATTATTTTTGTTGGATAAGTAAGTACCAACAGTCCTTGGAGATTTACAAAGACTTAAAGGAGATGTGAGGATTCCTCAGACCCGAGATCATGGTGGTTGATTTTCACTTTTTTTTTTCCCAGTCTGGATACAAAGAGAGGTATAAATAATGAAAGGTTTGCAGGAGAGAGCAATAAAGTGCTGTTTGTTTCCATGGGCTCTAGGGTCTTATATGTTTCATGTTCCATAACTTAGGTGGAGTCATGTCCTTTCTCTCTATATATATGACATATATCATATATGTCATATATATCATATATGTCATATATATATGATACTTGGTCACTGACATATACCTGAACAATGGCATAATAGATGCACTATGTAATTGAATGACTCGAATGCTGAACATGATGCAGTTTCACCTTAAATTCACATATCCCAGTACCTATATATACCTACTGAGCATGCAAAAGTTGACTCAGTCAATGGAAACAGAAACTTGCCATATGGTTACTATGTCTCAGACTTTCTGAGCCACTTCTCTCTGTTCCTCTAATAGTTACTGTGTCTTGATAGCTTCATTACCTAATGCTATGGCCTGATGCAGTAGAAATGCATATCAGCTTGGATAAGCCTATAATTCTAATTTACTCTAGATGTTGTCTTCAATTTTAAAAACACTAGTATAATTTAATACAGGGATTTTTGGGAGTTGTCAAATTTCTGGATCTTGAAATAAAATGTTCTACTCTATTTTCCATTTGATTCAACTAATGTTTCAATAAATTCACCTTTCCAAATCACTGCTTCATTTAGGTTCTTGAAAGCATTAGCTTTCATATGTGAAACTTACTTAAAAATCAATAAGATTAATTTAGACATGCAAGTGTGTTCTTTATATATTTGATGTGCTTTTATACTATTTGTAGTAGCTGGAAACAAAATTTATCCCTGTAGATTTTCACATTTTGAGGCAAAATTCAATTGTTTAAACATGTTTAGGGTTACACATTGTTATAAAAGTAGTGCAGGGATAAAAGAGTGTTTACCTTTGAGACTGTAATGATATTTCCAATACTATGTAAGTACTAGATAGCCTTATGTGGGCATGAATTTCCCACTAGAACAAAACTATTTTTCTCTCTGATGTAGTATGTAATAGTATGTCAGTTAAAATGCAGTGACTTTTCATGGGAGTTGCTAAAACATGTTCAGTTTACACTGGGCTAACTGCTGAAGTCATCTTTGTCTCAGTCCAGTGGTTAATAAAATTACAATGTTAAGCAGTATTAAAGGAAATAAGTCTGAAAATACAACTTTTAAATGGAGCTTTACCACTGCCTCTACCTTCATGCCTGACTGGAGATCATCAAAGCTCATCTTGTATTTCTTGAGCTTTCCTTTTTTTGCCTTGTTCTACCTTTGAAGGATTTTTAATTCCTTAGTCCCAGGAGTTATTTCATAAGTTCATCATTTCCCTTTTTCCCTGGGCCGCTTGAATTTGTGAAGCAATGCATTTTCATACTAAGTACTAAGAACCCATAGGAAACTAGTAAATAATTTCCTGTGAGTTTATGTGCATTCGTGGATTAAGGAAGTAGTTATAATACTTAACTTTTTTTTACTGGTAGTAAGCAGGAACAAAGCCAGCTATAAAAGTTATTGCATATTTTTACCTGCCTCTCATCCTTTCTTCATAAGGAATCTTAAAACATCAATAATATGTAAGCTGAACAAATCTATCAATAGAAAGATATACATATGTGACAGATAGTCGGATAGCTAGATGTGCACATAGATTTGAATATATTGATATAAACCAAAGTTCAGAAAGGAGTTAGTTCTATTTTCCATTTTATCAGCCCCAACTTTGTACAAGATGACAACGTGTACTTTTCTTGAAAAAGCAGTGACATTTATTGTTTAGTTAATAATCCAAAATGAAGAACAATAATGTAATATTTTTAAATTACTCATCATGGGATTCAAAACATGATTATAATAATAATATGCTTATTTTAAAAGGAGAGACAAGCTATTAAAGGAAATAAAGGAGTAAGCTCTGATGTCTAATCAAACCTATATTTCTGTCTAACTTGTAATACTTTCTAGCTGTATAATTTTAGATATGTTATTTATATATAATAATAATTTATTCCACATTTTTCTCATTTGTGATGTGGAGATATTAACAGGAACATTGTCAGAAGTCTTTTGTTGGCAATAAATGGGTAAATTTACATTAGCACTAGGAATGCCTGGCGTAAGTGTTAAAAATTGCCAATATCAGCATATCTACATCATGCCATCATCACTACCACAGTCTTCATCATCATCATCATCATCATCATCATCATCATCATCATCACCTTACCATTATAATTTTCAGTTCTATTACAATTGTAACTTTGACCAAACAATTAGCTTTGAAAGTCTGTGTAGGATAGTAATTAAGTGAGGACTTTGAAGTCAGGTTCTCTGCTTTTAAATCACCCCTCTGTCATAGAGAAGCTGCACAATCTTACCTTTTTTCCTTAATCTTCCAAATCTCGGCACTTTTGGTTGTGAAATGAATCTAACCATAAACCCATTTTATAGAATTGTGGTGGACTTTTTTTCCTTTTTATGACTGAGTAGTATTCCATCGTAAATAAATACTACAATTTCTTTATCAACTCAATTGATGGCATTTCGACTGGTTCCATATTTTTGCAATTGCAAAAAAGGACGAGAGGATGGTGAGGGGTTAAAGACTACAAATTAGGTTCAGTGTATATTGCTCAGGTGATGGGTACACTAATATCTCACAAATCACCATTAAAGTACTTATTCATGTTACCAAATACCACCTCTTCCTCTAAAACCTATGGACATAAAAAATTAAAAAAATAAAAATTAAAAAATTATAGTAGAAATTAACTGATAAAAACTATTCTGAGTTTCCTGGCACACAGTAGAAACTTTTAAGTGTTAGTTTTCATCATCACTCTTATTACTGTTACTAATATTATTGCATGGAATATTATTTTGTGCTATTCTCCCTTTCTGCATTCCGCAGAGAAGGTAGGATATTTTCTGCTAACTGTCTGAAAGAAAATACCAAAGAAAGTCATTTATTAAAGTTTTAGCTTTAATTGCATGTTTAAAATTGACTTTATTGAAGTATAATTTACATACAATATCATGTTCTTTTTTAAGTGTGTAGTTCAGTTAGTTTTGACAAATTGTGTATTTTCTTGGAACTATCACCAGCAGCTTTTGGGTTTTTGAGTTGACTTTAAAAACTAATGAATATGGCAATAGTTTTAAGGGAGAAGAAGTAACTTGTAATGTGAGAATTTGAATGATTGGGTTTCATATTTCTAAATCCTGCAGGATTCAGAATGTTATACTTATGCCCATAATAACAGATATCAAAGAGTGGCTAGGTGACTCATGTTAGATAAAATGTAAGGCTAAAAAGAGTCAGAGAAAATGGACCATGTGCCCTGCCTTCCAGCTGAGGTGGGGTGAGAGATAGAGAAAGAGATGGAAGAAACTCTAAATAGGTTTGGAAACTGTAAGAGACCACCTGAGAGAACCCAAGCGAATGGCTAGTCTCACACTCATGGAGTGCCTACATGCACAGCATGGTTTAGGAGCAGGAGAAGATGCATGGCTGAGTTAGATATCTAAGCAACGGGTCTGTGAAACACTTAGTGTTCTCAGAACTTCAGGGCAGTGCAAGAGTACTGTGCTAACCTGAATGCTCAAGAAAAACACCACAGATCTGAAAGAGTATCAGGCCTGAGAGGCCTGTGGTTAAGTATGTAGAAGCAGACCAAAGATTAAATTCCAAGTGAAATTTAAATTGTCTCAATTATTTATGTAGATGAACAAAATATTGATTAAAGAGAAAATGCTTTATCTCAGTATATTTCAGCTTGAGTAAATGGCAATGACTAATGACCATATAACTACTTCTCTACCCAATGCCTTAGCAATCAAATGGCCCAAGTGGCTCCAGACAAAAATACAGGGTAAGAGGAGGGGAAATTCTCAAACCATTGAGTTCCTGAATTGGCCATGCTTAAAATATCAAATCCTGCTGGAACTGGGGCTTAAAACAGAATGAATGTTTTATTATAGGGGGAAATAATGTTATTTGTATGTCTGGTTTGTAGCATGAAACATATACTAGCATACTATTTATCAATATAAACGAACTTTTGAAAAGGATGAGGTGGGAGCAACCATTTATCTCCTTCTCTGGGAAGGTTTCATATATCCTAAAGTCTTGAAAGGAAACTGGAGTGAAAATGGAGTGCTTTGCTTTTTGATTACACAGTACCATGTTTTTATACCCATCATCTAGTTATTGATATGTTGATAACATACCTAAAATTACGTTCCTTTAGTTGAGCATTGCTGATTGCACTTTATGTACTCATCACATGACAAGCTTTAATTTGCTGACCACTATTAACCCTCAATTTCTTTCCTTGTTCCTTTTCATTTTTTTCTTTCTTTTCCAGTTCACATAATTTTCTATTAAGCCACAATTGGTGATGAAAGAATTTTAAGCAAAGGCATAGAATCGTTGTTCCAGAATGTCTCCCTTGAATATCAGTGCTTTAGAAATAAATGCTTAAACGTAAAAGTAAATTACAACAGAAAAGCATCACTTAGAATAGTAAAATCTCAAGAATACATATTGAAAGACAAAATAAAAATAGGTGAACAGTAACAAAAAACCTTTATTCAGTGAGTAAAGTAGACAGTATAAGCCTTCTACTATTCAGTAAATAATAATAGCCTCTTTATTACGTATCAAAAATATTCCTAGAAGTTGTTTTTTAAAAATTTGCTTTTATCTCATACTGCTCAGTCCAGCATTAGCCTTTTAGTTTTTCAATCTTGGGAATAACTTTCTGATTATGTGTGAAAATTTTGGTCACTGGTTACATATCTCCTTTTCCCAATTATAGGACTTACTTCTTTTCAGAATTGTATAAAACCATGTTTTAATTTCTTATTCTACTTGCTGTTTTATCTCTTTTATATGCATTTATCTATATGTCTATTTACATTTTATGTGTATATTCTGAGAGAATTCTTCAGTTTGATTTTGTAAAACAAGAACTTATGGCCTCTGTAGCAATTACTCAATTGCATCACATAAGCAGCCATAGATGATATGTAAACAAATATGAATGCTGTGTTCCAACAAAACTTTATTTACAAAACAAGAGATAAGCAGGGTTTGGCTTATGTGCTATAGTTTGCCATCATATACTGTAGAGGACTGTTCTATCTTTGTGCGAAGTAGTTTGCAGTTTTCAAAAGATTTGAGTGTTTTATAAATCATTTTAATGTCAAATTGGAAAAAATCCAGCCATGCAAATAATTACATTGCAAATAGACTAAATATTTCACTCAGATTATCAGAGTAAATATAAAAACATAAATAAAAGCAAAATTTTGCAAGATCTTCTCTACAAGAGAAATACTTCAGATTTAAAGATGTAAATAGATTGAACCTAAAATAATGAAAGAGATATACTATACAAATTGTAACTAGAAGAAAGTAGAAGTAGTTGTATTAATATTAGAATAATTAGGTTTTAATGCAAGAAATGTTATAGAAACAGAGAGATAGTTTATAATAATAAAGAGTTCAGTATATTGGGAACATAAAACAATTCTTGTGCATTCTACATATTTTCCACCCATCAACATTCTACTTCAAATTTGGCTCCTCCCCTTTTTCTGTGTCTCTTCCCTTCCTTCATCCCTTCTTTATCTTTCCAGCCATCTTCTCCCTCCCTCCGCATCTCACATTCCCTGTGGTGGAGTAATAAAAGAGAAAGAAACTCCACTCGATAGTCTTATGAAAAGCAGCTAGTTTTAGAGTAAATATTTTTCTGACTTATGCTGTAAAGATTTTTTTTGCAGTAAATGTTATATTTCCAGAATAATTTAATAATTTCATGGAATTAAAAGAAGAAATAAATAAATCAGTAATTACAGACAGATATTTAAATACCCGTTTCTTAGTAATTATAGAACAACTAAACATTCAGTGAGGATATAGAAGACTTGTACAATGCTATCAATCAAAGAGTCCTAACGTAACTAGAATATTCCATCCACAACAGCAAAATGCGTTTTTTTCAATATAAAAAAGTCATAAAACAAATGGTTATACATGTAAATAGATCCAAATAAAATAAAATGTTCTTTAAAATCGATGAAGTTAAATTACAGAAAGAGAAAGAAATATGGAAATTCTCAAGGATGCAAAACATGAACAACACATTGTTTAATAACTCATGAGTTAGAGAAAAAAATTACAAAATGTGGAAATTATTTTCAACTGATTAAAACAAAACACAACATCTCTAAATTCATGGGATGCAAAAGTAATGATTAGTAGACATTTACAGCTTTAAACACAAAATTAGAAAGACAGAACTAAAATTAATAATTTGAACTTTTACCAAAGGGAGCAACAAAACAGAAGAGTCAATCAAATCCAATAAACTTAGAAATAAATAAGTAATAAATATCGGATAGCAAATCAACAGAAAATAGACAAAGAAAATCAATGAAATGAAAAGTTACTTTTAAAAAAATCTACAAATGATTAAACTGGATAATTTTAATTAGAAAATAAAACAAATAGAAAATATGATTAAAACAAATGTATTAACAGTAAAACCAAATTACTTACTGTAGCATCAAAAGAAACAAATACCTAGGAATTGGTCTATCAAAAGATGTACAAGATCTCTATGTTAAAATCTATGGAATATTGAGGAAAATATTCAAAGAGAAATAGGTATACCATATTCATAAATAAAAGTTTCAAATTTTTACTATGCAAACTATCCATGAATTGATCTCTAGTTTAAATGTAATGTTAATAAAAATCTCAGCGTTTTGAATATTGTTAATGTAATTCTAAATTTTATATAAAAGCAAATTTAATAGAATAGCCAAGACAGTTTTGAAGAAGGAAACAAAATTGGACATCTTACACTACCATGAGTCAATAATTACTACAAAGATATATTAATTAAGATAGTACAGTTATGATGCTGTAAAAGACAAAAAAACTAATTGGAATAGAACCCAGAAACAGATTCACATATACATGGTCACCTGGTTTACAATAAATATACTTCTGAAATTCAATTAAGAAAGATTAAGTGGTACTGGTTCAAACTGGATATCCATACAGAAAAAAGAAAACCTTGGTACCTAACTTACAACTATTTAAGTATTAATTATGGAAGCATCAGAGACCTAAATAGAAAATATAAAGCAATAAAATTATACAAGAAAACAAAGAAAAATATCTTTATGAGATCAGCATAAGCAAAACATTTACAAACTGGTAACAAAACACTAACAAAAATAAAAAATTATAAATAAGACTTCATTACAAGTGAAAACTTATGTTTTTTAAAAAAGCAACACTGTAAACATGAAAAAGCATGTCACAGTAAAGAAGTAGTATTTATTATTACATATATTCAACAAAGGATTTGTTTTCAGAATACATAAGAAACCCTTACAAGTCAATAAGAAACTGACATTTAACCTAATAAAAACATGACAAAAGTTGAACAGATGTAGCACAAGAAAAGTTGCATAATAATCATATGAAAAGTTCTCTAACATATTTAATCATTAGAAGATATAAAGTAAAACCATAATGAGATAATACTGTATACCCATCAACCATGACTAAAATTAAGAGAACTGAGAATATCTAACAGTGGCAAATATATGGAGTAAATTCATGCACTGCTGCACTGAATGTGAATTTCTATGGCCACTTTGGAAAACTGCCCGTATCTCCTCAAGCTAAGTGTATACCCATGAATCAGGATTCCACTTGGATATGTATGCAGCAAATACTAGTATTCGTATTCACTGAAAGACCTAAACAAAACAAGCTAAAATGTATCTAATTCATAATAGTTGGTTAATGGACATAACCTTGTTATTATCTGAATGTGTCCCTTCAGAATTTATGTTGAAACCTAATCCCTATTGTGGGGTTATTAAGAGTCAAGGCCTCTTGTGAAATAATTAAGTCATAAGGGGGCTTTCCCTTCATGAATGGAATTAGTGCTTTTATAAAAGATGTTGAAGGGAAAACCCTTGCCCCCTTCTATCATGTGAGGATACAGCATTCTGCCCTTCCACCATGTGAACACACAGCATCAAGATACCACCTTTGAAGCAGAGCCCTTACCAGAAACTAAATCTGCTAGGATCTTGATCTTGGACTTCCCAGACAGCTTTCCAGATCTGTAAGCAGTTAATTTCTGCTGTTAATAAATGTCCAAGTCTAGGGTATTTTGACATAGCAGCTTGAATAAACTAAGACAAATTCTAATGTTTATTAATGTTAAAATGTGTAAATAAAAATTGTAGTATATTTACACAACAGAATAATAATACATAGAATTTTAAAAGAACAAATTTCTGGGACATGTAAGTTATGCATGAATCTTAGAGACAAAATGTTGAGCAAAAGATGCCAGACATGAAAAGATACATATTACATGACTATGTATATTGAGTTCAATAAAGGCAAAACCAATCTACCTGCACGGAAGTCAAATGTGTGACTAATTTTGAGGAAATATTTGAATGTGTAAGAGTTAGATAGCAATCTTGTGTGATATGGAAAATCTGATGTGCAGTTACATGGGTAGATATGTATGTAAAAATTAGTTTAGTTGTTCTCTTACAACTAAACTAAACTCTTACAACTAAACTCTGTGCAATTTATTATTATTATACTTAGCTAAATGGAAATATTTGAAAAGAAAATATTTGTGAGGTACATCTATACTTGCTCTTATTGGAAGAAACCCAAAGATAATACACTGCAGAATTTAAAATTTTCTATGTGGAAATTTGATGCATCAACAAAAGATACTATGTGCATAAAACACACATATGTGTAATTACACAATTTGTGTGTGTGAATGAATGCATTTTACATACCATTATATGTTTTTTCTTGAAAAACAAACAAAAACTTTCATTTATTGGTGACTATTATAGACACAGAAGTTGGGGATGGGGAAGAGGAGAGAATGCATTTGTCTTTTATCTTCTTAGATTTTTCTGAATGTATTTTTTTAGTAGTCTGAATGTATTCTTTATATTTAAATTTGAAAAATAACCAAAGAACCTGAGAAGTTCCGTTTTGTTTTGTTTTGAGACGGACTCTCGTTCTGTCGCCCAGGCTGGAGTGCAGTGGCGTGATCTTAGCTCACCGCAAGCTCCACCTCCTGAGTTCACGCCGTTCTTCTGCCTCAGCCTCCCAGGTAGCTGGGACTACAGGCGCCCACCACCATGCCTGGCTAATTTTTTGTATTTTTAGTAGAGAAGGGGTTTCACCGTGTTAGCCAGGATGGTCTCGATCTCCTGACCTTTGTGATCTATCGCCTAGGCCTCCAAAAGTGCTGGGATTACAGGCATGAGCCACTGTGCCCGGCCGGAAGTTCCGTTTTAGGCCATTTTAATTTTTTAATATTTTCTCTATTTTAAATAACTAATAAAAATTACAACATGTAATGTATATTTCTATTTAAAATTATGTTATAGTAACAGACACAAAATAATTCTCACGTAAAAGATAGGTACACACTGTTTTAAGCACAAGTTATATCCATGAAACACTAGTAAAATGTATTTATAAGCATATTTATGAAAAAAACTAAATGCAGAATTTTCAAAACAATTTACATTGAAACATGTGATAATGAATGACATAGTTTTTCAGATTTGTTCTTTAAAATTTGTGTGAGTCATAACATTGTTTTGCTTCCATTGACTTGGATGTTTATAATGATATTCATGGTGTGATTATGGTGAGGGTTCAATGTTTTAAATTTTATTTAGGGAGAAAAATTATGTAAAGACATGATGTAAGATTTTTTTTCAGAAGAAAAAATTTAAAACAATTTTCTGTCTGTCAATAGAAGATTAATTTTTTGCCAAATTAAATTATGGGATAGCCACACCTGAAATTTCAAGCAAAAATTCAAAAGAATGAGATAGTTTTATAATGATTTTCATTGACAGATCTGTACAATATGCTTCTAAGTAAAGCAGACAACCTTCCCAATTTTTATTTAAAAATAATTAACATAAAATAACATGTATGTGTGTGGGTGTGCATGTGTGGGTGTCTGCTGGGTTTTTTTCCGGTGTGTGTGTGTGTGTGTGTGTGTGTGCACGTGTGCATTTAAATGTTTATGTGAATGTATATAAAAAGATCTAGAAAGAAACATTAACTGTAAGTAATAACTACCATTGGAGAGGGTAATAGGATTGGCAGGGGACTTGTGTGGAAGAAAAAATAGGCTTTAACTCTTAAATCTATGAACTTGCCTCCTGTTTGAATTATCTCACAATAAACAAAGCATAATGCAGTACATTTCATGTGAAAAAAGTGAACAAAATTAAATTCTGCAGATGGTATATGATTCCCTAAATCACAAATGCAAAGAAATTAAGAATCTGCCTATATTGAAATAAAACCTCGAACTGACAATGTCTTATCAGTAACATAACTGTCAAGATAGTCACCCACACAGCCGCTTTAAAATCCATTTTGAAAACACATTGTGATGTTCTGTTTTTAAAAATAAATATATGATCTTCCCCAGTTATAAAGAAATGAACCAGTGGCCTCAAATCAGAGATGTAGTCAGTGTTTTCCCAGAGTGCTAATTTATCTTTAAAGGCTATCCTTCTTGTATCCAACATAGATCATTCGTACTGAGTATTTTGATGTTTACTAACTGTGCATGGTTGAAATAGGGATTTTCTGTGAAGTGGCTTGAGAGTAAAATGTGAAATAGTGAAGTGATAAGAATGGCCCTAAATCTAATAACCATCTCCTTGTGCTGGCTGAAAACAGAGGACTTGAGCTTTCTAACAAGAGCACCCACTCTGCAAAAATAGTCCTTTTAGTCAGTGCAAAACTTAATAGCTCCTCTCTTAAATGAACTGACTTTCATTCTCTGAAATACGTCTCAATAAAGCAACAGCAGTCAAATGGTTGTTTCTGCGACATTTAACTGAACTGCAGCATGGAACCTCACAATGAAAAATTAAATAGAATGTATGAGATCTCCACTCCAAAAAGGTAGGGTCCAATGAAAGAAAGTCGTATAAAGGAAGAAGAAAATCCTTGATATTTATATCAGTTTAGTTTGCTTCTCCTCTAAAGTATTTATTGAAGGTCAATGATAAGTCTAACGCTGCTTTTGCACATAGCAGGTATTTGAAATATGTTATTTCTTGTCTCATTTAATTTATTTCTCTAGCCCTACAGGATATACAATAATTATAAGACTTAGTAATTAATTCACAGCCCTGCATCCAATTCTCATGTAAAGATTAACACTTCAGTAAAAGTACCCCTTTATACGTGGTCTGTAAACCTGACTTCTATTTATTCTTCCTGCATCTCTTCTACCATGTTTTCCTTTCACTTACTTCTAGTCATCCTGGCCTCCTTTCTATTCCTAGAACTTAAGTGCATTCCTCTCAGAATACTTACCATTGTCTTTCCTACCTGTCTGACCTACTCATCCACTGAATTATACATATCTTTTTCCAGTCGTTCCCAAAGTTGCTGATATGGTTTGGCTGTGTCCCTCACCCAAATCTCATCTTGATTTGTAACTCCCACAATTCCCACATGTCATGGGAGGAACCCAGTGGGAAGTGATTGAATTATGGGGGTGGGTCTTTCCTGTACTGTTCTCATGTTAGTGAATGAGTCTTACAAGATCTGATGGTTTTAAAAAACAGGAGTTTGCCTGAACAAGCTCTCTTTGCCTCCCGCCCTCCATGTAAGACATGACTTGTTCCTCATTGCCTTTCACCATGATTATGAGGCCTCCCCAGTCATGTGGAACTGTAAGTCCATTAAACCTCTTTTTCTTCCCAGTCTCGGGTATGTCTTTATCAGCAGCATGAAAACGGACTAATATAGTTGCTCACATATTATCTCCCCAGAGAGTCCTGGCTGTCCACCCTATTTAATATTATCTGACACCTCTTCTCTTCCATTATCCATTTTTAATTTTCTCATAGCATAGATAATTTTCTGAAAATAAGTTATTTATTTGCTTATTGCTTATTTTCTTATTTCTCCAATGTGATGTTAAAACTGGGAAAGCAGGATTCTCTTTCATTAACTACTTTATGTTTAAATCTTAGGACGTTTATTAATATATTTTTTAAAATCTGATGAATGAATTAATATAAAATAATTATCATCTGTCATTTAAAATATAATTATCAAGTATCATTTAAAAGGAATAAATTGTTTCCTAGACAATAATAGAAAAAATGTAGTTAACAGACAGTAGAGTCTAAGAAATGAGGGTCACCAAAGATAAGCTCAATCTTCTTGTTAAAGGATTTCACAGTTGCAAATCTTTCACTTAAAGGAAAGGAGAACTGAAAGTCTTAGCATAGATGGCTGTTTCAGTCAATCTTTTGAGAATCAGGCCCTTTAAAAAAGAAATAGCCTACTTGGGCGTGTTTCCTTTGTCTTTTTTTTTTTCTTTTAAAAATTGATGTTTGTTAGATTTACATAAAACAAAATCAACCATTTCAAGTGTACAACTCAGTGGCATTTTATATATTCACAGTTTTGTACAACCACCACCTCTACCTAATTCCAGAACCTTTTCATCACTGCAAAATAATATCCCATGCCTATTAAACAGTTGCTTCACATTTCCTCACTCTTGGCAATACCAATCTGCTTTCTGACTCTATGGGTTTACGTATTTGCTATTGTCTGAATATTTGTGTACCTGCACAGCTCATATGTTGAAATCCTAACCCACAAAGTGATGGTATTAAGAAGAGCAGCCTTGGGGAGGTGATTAGGTCATTAAGGTAAAACCTTCAGGATAGCCATTAAATGCCTTAATGAAAGAGACCCCAGAGAGCTACCTTCTCCTTGTCATTATGTGAGGACAGAGCAAAAAGTCACTGTCTATGAATCAAGAAACATGTCCTCATCAGACACTGAATCTGCCAGTACCTTCATCATGGGCTTCCTATTCTCCAGAAAAAATAAATAAATTTCTGTTTTTTATAAGCAATCCAGTTTATGTTGTTTTCTTAAAGCAGCCCAAACAGAATAAGATACTATTCTGGATACTTCATGCAAATGAAATCCTACAATATGTGTCTGGCTTATTTTAATTAAAATAATGTTTTCAAGATTCATCCATGTTATAGCATGAATCAGATTCATCCATGTTATAGCATGAATCAGATTCATACCCAAATTTGTTCATCCATTCATCCATTGGTGAACATCTACATTGTTTCTACTTTTTGGCTATTGTAAGTAGCACTACTATGAACTTGAGTATGGTTTTAAAGGGATGATAATTATAGACCATCCCTTACTCAAAAATAAATGTTTAAGCCTAGTGGTAATCAAATTGTGGCAAGAAGTAGTCTATATTTTTATTTTTATTCTTTATATTGTCTGAGATAACATATTTTTATATTGGGTTACTTGATTGATAATTGGAGCTGTGTGTTGGGGCTCATATATCAACTCAGAAGGAAAACAGACTGCCAAACAGGAAATCTTTGTTACAAAGCTATTTACCATGTTTAATTTTTATTAAGATACCTATTTAGTTGTGTTTTCTCTGAGGCAAGATCTGGGTCACATTCCTCTTTGTCTTCTTAACTTTCATATCTGAGGTTGATACATAAAGGTTTAATGAAAAACATGAATTAAATGAATAAATGACATGTCCATGTAAGAATAATTAAAAAAAAAAAAACTTGATGGGAGTACAACTCTGAAAGATGAGTCAATTGTAGTCATTTTTAAAGAAGAGAGAAAAATAGGGAGTATTTGTACATGCCTGGGAGGAAGCTTCAGAATGAATATATGAATTAAAGGAGTTTTGCAATGGATTAATAATATTATGAAGTATGATTTCTTTGTATTTTTTTCTCATGCCAACTGATTCTCCAACTCTGCAGACATTAACTGATTTTCCTATAATTTAATTCAATCCTGACACTACCTGGAGCTAGCACTGTACTCCCCAAGTAAAATGGCTTAGTCCCACAAGTCTACTTCCACTTCAGATGCCAACTGCAAGTCCTCCTCCTGCCATATTTCTGACCAACTGGCTATAAATGAGGGATTCCTATAACTCCCTTCTCAGGTTTGCTAACTTTCTAGAGCAGCTCACAGACAGAACTTCAGGAGTCCACTTTACTTATTTCTAGTTAGTGACCAGAAAAAAAAAAAAAAAAAAAAAAAAAAAGGAACAACTCAGAAGCAAGCAAATAGAAGAGATACTAGGATAAGGTATGGGTGTTGAGCAGAGTTTTCTTCGTGCCCTCTCTGGGCATGCCACCTTCCTGGCATGTAGATGCATTAATCAGTGCCAAAGTTCTCTAATCCCTATCATTTAGGGCTTTCCAAGGAGGATTCATTATATAGGCATGACTGATGAAAGTATCAGCCATTGGTGATTATTCCCAGCTCTCCTCAGAGGCCAGGTGAGTAGAGCTAAAAGTTCCAACCCTCTAATCATGCCTTGGCCTTTCTGATGACAGCCTTCTTTCTGAAGATTTCTAGGAGACCCAAGCCATCAGTCACCTTAATAGCACCCAAAAATACTCTACTGTCCCTCTAAAGATTCCAAAGACTTCAGAGGCCCTTGTGTCAGGGATCCGGGATTAAGATATAATAATATTGCAAAAGATATATAGTTGCATATGCCTGGCACAACTATCATCCAGATTTTCCCACTCAAGCATGTCCGCAAAGGGTAATAAAATGGCAAATGTATAGGCTAGATGTGCCAGTGGCAGTGTCCCCATGATTCCCTACATGGAGTCAAGACCTACATGCATTACTCATTGTATATTTTTGCTTATTCTTTGCTTTGTAAAGTTATTGTTGAAAATGTGAAAAAGTTCTGCAGATAACCTTAAGAGTACCAATGTTAAGAAGAAAATGCATTTATGCTTATCTACAGCACAGAAATTCAAGCTGTTTGAGAAAATAACAATATAAATGTAAAATGTATTACAGAAGAGTATAATGTTGAAATGACCACCATAAATGACCTGAAAAAAGAAAAAGATAAACTAATGAAATTTTATGCTGAAATGATGGACAGAAATAAGTTAATGAAAAATAGAAAAACACTGCGTAAAGCTAAAAATGAAGATCTCAATTGTGTATTGAAAGAGTGGATCTGTCAGCATGGCAGTGAACACCTACCACTTAATGGTATGCAGGTCATTAAACAAAATTCTATCATGGTGAACTGGAAAACTGATGCAAATTGTGAATATGCAAGCTGATTTCAGAAATATTATTACATTTTTTAAAAATTTGTGATGATAGGCTGGGCGCGATGGCTCACACCTGTAATCCCAGCACTTTGGGAGGCCGAGGTGAGTGGATGACAAGATCAGGAGATTGAGACCATCCTGGCTAACATGGTGAAACCCCGTCTCTACTAAAAATACAAAAAATTAGCTGGGTGTGGTGGTGGGTGCCTGTAGTCCCAGCTACTTGGGAGGCTGAGGCAGGAGAATGGCGTGAACCCAGGAGGCGGAGCTTGCAGTGAGTCAAGATTGCGCCACTGCAGCCTGGGGGACAGAGCAAGACTCTGTCTCAAAAAAAAAAAAAAAAAAAAAAAAAAAAAAAAAAAAATTGTGGTCATATAGCATCTGCTGATCACAAAGCAGTCAATAAATTTATTGATGAGTTTGCCAAGGCTATTGCTGATAAAAATCTGATGCCAGAACAAGTTTATAATGCTAACGAAACATTACTATTTTCATAATTTTGCTCCAAAAATATACTGAGTACAGTTGATAAAATAGCCCTTTCAGAAAGTAAGGATGTCAAGTGCAGAATAACTAAGCTGAGATATGCTAATGCAGGGGGGCACATGTAAGTGTAACTTGCTGTGATAGGCAAAAGCTTGCATTCTTTCTGTTTTCAAGGAGTGGCTTTCTTACCAGTCCATTATCATGCAAGCCAAAATCACCAGGGACATCTTTTCTGATTGGTTTTACAAACATTTTGTGCCAGCTCTCATGTTCACTGCATGGAAGCTGGACTGCATGATGACTGAAAGATTGTACTGTTCCTTAACAACTGTTCTGCTCATCCTCCAGTTGAAATTCTCATCAAAAATCATATTTATGCCATGTAGTTTATCTCAAATGTGACAATGCCCTCAGTTATGTGATCAGAGTATCCTTACATCAATGAAGAATAAGTATATAAACACTTTCTTGAACATGCTAGCAACAGTGAACCGAAATGTAGGTGTGGAAGATTTTCAAAAACAGTTCAGCATAAAGGATGCCATACATGCTATTGCCACTGCTTGGAACACAGTAACTAAAGACACAGCTGTGTGTGTCTGACACAACCTCTGGCCTGTGACTGTTCAATGATGATGATGGACAAAGTGATGACTTTGAAAAATTCTCTATGTCAAGTGAAAAAATAATGTCTGACTTTCTTGCATATGCAAAAAAGTATACCTTCAGCGTGCATGAATAAGCTGGAAGAAGTAGATATCAAAGTAGTTTTTAACATACATAATAAGGCCCCAGTTGTTCATTTATTGACTGATGGTGAAGTAACCCAAATGGTTTGGAACCAAGGTGATTGTGATAATCGTGATGACAAAGATGATGCTTTCAACACTGAAGAAAAGGTACCTATAGATGACATGGTGAAAATGTATAATGGGCTTATTGGAGGATGACAGCAGTATGCATGAACGGAATACAAAAAAATGTTGGCTTATGAAAACAAAGAGAGACTAAGACAAAAACCATTGTTCATGAGGTAGATGACTCTGGAGAAAACATTTAAGAAACACATCCAGCAGAATGCTTCCTCATCACTAGAGGACCTACTTTCTGGCATCTCAAATGTTTCTGAGTTTTGTATCATCTAAAAAAAAAGAAAAAAAATAATAAATTACAGTATACAGTAAACCTTTTAATCAAAACACAGCACTGTAGTTAGAAACTGTAAGCCTGCCTTTATTGTTTAACAGCTGATAGAGGTATTCTGGTAATAGTACTGTGCTGCTGGGTTATCCTGAACAGGTTACTTTTCACTGTATTAATGGTATGTCATATTTTTTACTGTTAGGTGCTTAAATGTAAATGAATTTAAGAAAATGGTTGTTTAATCAGTAGCATATACATTCAGAGTTAGGAATAATGATGATGCCAAACAACCATAGATTGTCCACCTGGGTGGCTGAGAGCGTGACACCTTTGCTTTCTGATGACTCCAATGTACACAAACTTTGTCTCAAGCACAAAATTATTAAAAATATTGTATAAAATTATATTTAGTTTATGGGTATAATATGTATATGATGCAAATTTTTATGTTTAGATCTGCATCTCATTCCCAAGCTCTCTCATTATTTATATATGCAAATACTCCAAAATCCAAAAAAAAAAAAATCAAAATCTTAAACACTTCGCATTCCATGCATTTAGAGTAAGGGATACTCAACTTGTATTCCAATATCACAAGCTCCTAATCTCTTCTCACATCCATTCCTGTATCTATCCTTTAGTATATTTCTTGATTTCAAAATAAGGCGTCTATTTCTAGTATCTGTATCTGGCAGGGAAAGAAAAAAAAAGACAGATTTCTAACTCTAGAGGAATCAAAATGTCTACTGTGTCAAATACTGTTAGGTAACACAGAGCTTCACTTCAAATTAGAAGTAAGAATTCCCTGCTCTTGAAAGCAAGAGAAGAGAATACAATTTGAGAAACTTTGATGAAGCTGTTATGCTCTGAAAGTTATAGACTACCCTGGAGACAAAGGTCATGAGTAAGAATAACTCTTCATTGGCAAAAAAATAATTTATTTTCTTAGACAAGTATAAATGGTTAAAGAACAAAATATAAGAGTTGTTAAAGTGGTTTGGTAATCAAACTATCCTAGTAATGATTCTTGTCACCTTTAATCAGAACCAAAATGCCTATAAAAGAAGTCTANAATACTCCAAAATCCAAAAAAAAAAAAATCAAAATCTTAAACACTTCGCATTCCATGCATTTAGAGTAAGGGATACTCAACTTGTATTCCAATATCACAAGCTCCTAATCTCTTCTCACATCCATTCCTGTATCTATCCTTTAGTATATTTCTTGATTTCAAAAATAAGGCGTCTATTTCTAGTATCTGTATCTGGCAGGGAAAGAAAAAAAAAGACAGATTTCTAACTCTAGAGGAATCAAAATGTCTACTGTGTCAAATACTGTTAGGTAACACAGAGCTTCACTTCAAATTAGAAGTAAGAATTCCCTGCTCTTGAAAGCAAGAGAAGAGAATACAATTTGAGAAACTTTGATGAAGCTGTTATGCTCTGAAAGTTATAGACTACCCTGGAGACAAAGGTCATGAGTAAGAATAACTCTTCATTGGCAAAAAAATAATTTATTTTCTTAGACAAGTATAAATGGTTAAAGAACAAAAATATAAGAGTTGTTAAAGTGGTTTGGTAATCAAACTATCCTAGTAATGATTCTTGTCACCTTTAATCAGAACCAAAAATGCCTATAAAAGAAGTCTAATTATTATTGCCTAATTGTTACTGAAGGTAAAAAATAATCCTTAGAGTTTTCTGACATTTACTGTATTTTCAGAAAACCCTTTGATGCTAAGTGTATTCATGACAAGATGACAACACCATCCAGATTTTTCTTCAGAGAATCAGTTTTATAAGAAAAAATACTCTTAGTCAAAACAAAACTACTCCACAATTGAAGAGAGAGTTGATTAAATTATTTTTGGCACAGTATACTCATTTAAAAATGCATTGACTTTCCATAACATGTTCATTCAGATGTTATAGCCACACAAATGTCACACAGTTACTCAGACATTACTGTTCAGTGCTTTGCATGCATGGGTGCTGTAACTGCCACACTTTATCTTCTTGTGGAGTTGGCTTTCTCTTGCAGAAAACTGCTATTTTCCCTTCCTTCTGTGGTTAATAGAAATTGGCTTCTTGTCTTCATGGCAGTAATCTTATTTGTTGTAAGCTTCCGGCATTTCTTTTTCACAACAATTTTTTTTTTTTTTTTTTTTGGATAGAAATGTTTTAGGAAGCAAGTTTGAAAAACTGGAAACTGATTTATCTCTCTAAGAAATGGCATTTCTTGGCAATCTTCTTTCAGTACTTGAATGTATTTGGAGGTTCTTTTGGTCTGTATCATTTTTTTCCCATCTTCTTTCACCCAATTTATTTTTTCTTTCGCTCCTTCTCACTTTCTCTCTTCCTCTCTTCTTTTTTCTCTCTCTCTTTCATATACATAACACACACACTTTCCTGTTTTATATCTTAAACTTGTTTGAACTATCTAGTCCAAGTCATTACAGCTTAATACATTAAAAGGTAGTAAATTGTAGTTCCCTATTGTATTGCAACAATTCTCATTAACCATAACCTGCATCCGTACTCTCAGTCTTAGTATAAGGAGCTTATTGGAAACACCTATGCACGTAACATGCACATAACATTGACCTTACTTACAAGATTTTTTTTTTTTTTTTTTGGTGGGAGGGTTGTAGATATAAAACACAACTCTGTAACTAGGCTTTAAATTTGAACAGTAGGGCTATCCTTCCTCATTGCTACCAATCAAATCACCTTTTTTATATCCTTACTCAATTAATATTTCTGTAAAATTAGTTATTCTGTATGCAATAATCTGTCACTCTTAACTGTTCAAAAAGTCAGGTTCCAAAATATTGTTTGTACCTTCACCATATGTTAGAGTCATTAACAAATAATGTTTCATTCTTAAAAGGCTTTGCAGAAAAGATGCACATACATTTTTACATTTAAAGCAATTTGACTTAAAACTAGCAATGCCATTTTGTGTAGGAATTATCATATCTTTTGTTAACTGTCTTGAATATCTGTGCATTCCCACCAAGTAAATTGTATCTCTGAAGTATTGTTCTGACATTTCAGATTGGTCTCTGAAAGGTAGACAGACTTAATCTGTCAGGTTTCACATGGTTGAAAGTCAAGAATTTGGCTCTTTAAATGTTTGAATTGGTCAAAGGTGCTGGTTTATTTTGAAGGTAAGTCTTAGCTCTTCACAATTATTAGTACTCATTTGATTAGGTAAAATAAATATTTTTTGACAAGTGCCATTGAGTTATGTGAGAAGCGTTTACAGGTATGTTTGGTTTCAGAGATCGCAAGCCACATGAATGGATCCATTCTAGAATTTGACATTATTGCCTTTTAGGAGATAAACATGCCTTGACAGAAAATGCTGTCTGGGAAATTTATATATTACTCAGAGTCCATAAAAAAGGGTGAAAACATGACAAATCCAAGGGTTTTTACCTGAATAGCCTTAGTGTAATGGTCAGCCAAATCTAAATAATGGGTTGTGTGTGTGTATGTATGTAAAATCTGGACCAATTCTGCTACAATAGTCCTGCTTTCAATAGAAAAAGTCTAACATTCCATCATTTAGAAGTAAAATACATGGTTCACAAGTGTAGGGGTTAGACTCAGTTATCATGAGACATGTTGAGAATAAGGTTTTACTGATATTTTATAGGGATGTCTGTATTAACATTTGCCTGCAACCTATTGATCAGTTATTAGTAGTGTGATAAAGTCAACCAGCTAGTAATGCTTTAAGAGGATCACTGCTTTTCTTCATGAAGGGTCAAATACTATAATCAAACACAGAATAATAGAGGGGAAGCCTAGACCTGTCATCATGAAACCAGGTGGCACGTGTAAGATGCATATATGTAGCTAGCAGCTAGAAGTTGTAAAAGCCAAAGGAATAATGAAATAAAATGGGAAAAGAACGTTGAGCCAGCAGAGCAACTCCATGCTACATAGGCAATTGCACACTTAGAGGACTGATTGTGATTTTGTCACTCTTAAGAGCTTTTGATGGCAAGAGAAACAAAGAATCAACTTCCTCAGATGTGCAGTTTATAGTCAGTTATTTTAACACAAGGGTTTCTCTGATGCTAACTTTCTCTAACAAAAGTACTTTCTCTAGATTGAAGAGCCTGGAACAGGTAATTCATTTTATTTTCTGAACTTTGGATAGTATCTAGTCAAAATGGCAACTCTTGAACTCTTGCAACCAACTATTAGCTTTCATTCTAGAGGTGGTTATTTCTAGAGAAACAAAATAATACCAGAAGTAAATGTGGTTCCCACTTCAATTTGGATGACGTGGCATATGATTTTATATTGTTTCTCAATTCTAAATCCTATTAATGATAGTAAAAATGTACAAACAGGAATACGACCTTAAGGATATGGATTAGAGGATGGAACATCAGAATATAGGGGATTTTGGTGCCTTCTGAAAACAAAAACACATGGAATATATCAAAGCTTAAACAAAGAATACTGCTAGCCAGCCAGTATCTACAAATATTTGTTTGAACTGACCTTTAACTGCCCTATTTTCACCATTATCATTGCAAAAGCAGCATTTTGCATCAGTTTAAAATCAGCAATATACTCTAAAAATTGAATGACATACCCGGACCAGGCTAACAGTTTCCAAGATAAATTTTAGTTTCTGAGAATGAAGTCATTCCCACTTTATTAATAATATGACTAAAGTTAAACTCAGTCTTGCCCATCCTTAATTTAAAACTGCTTTAATTTTAAAACTTTGACTTGTAACTTTATCCTTAAAGTTACAAATCAATACTCTTTAGCAAAAGATCTATAGATCAGCAGAAAAATCCATACAGAAAACCCAGTGGAGAGCTGTATCAGATTTATATTACTTCTGCAGCATCTTACCACAAACTTAGTAACTTAGAACACAAATTTATTGTCATCCTACAATTTTGGAAATCAGAAGTCCAAAATAGGTCTCAATGAGCTAAAATCAAGATTTTATGTCAGCCATATCAGCATGGCTGCAGTCTTTCTGGAGGCTCTAGAGGTAGAATTTCTACCCCTACCACCCAAGTCCCCCAACCTTTACTCTCTAGATAATCAAGGATAATCTCCTTGTTTCAAATTGAGTTGATTATCAACCTTAATTCTATTATTTTATTTTACTTTCCCTTTGCTATAACATATTCAATGCTCTTTGGATTAACTCATGGGTATCTTCCAGAAGCCAATTTTTTTTTTCTACCTATATCAAGAGTTAACTGTATAAATCAACCTAATATTTTGTCCATAAATGTGAATAAACAACCAAGATTATTTTGGAAATGAGAACAACAATATTAGCATAAAATCAACAAAGGAAACAATTGATACTTGAGGAAACAATAACTTAGAAAACAATTTAAAGAAACAGTGTTCTCAGGAGAAATTGTGGTGACATTGCAGATATAAAACAAGAATCGGCTATGATGAAAAAGGAATAATCACAAATTTAAAAGATATTCTTGATAATTAAAATATGATGATAAAACAGTCATGAAAAAAATAGTTGGATGAAAAAGTTGAGAAACTTCCCAAAACATAAAATGAAGTGACATAGCTTTGGAAATAACCAAATGCCAAGACAGGTGGTGGTTAATTCAGGAGAAAAAGCATCTGCTATTTAGATTTTGAAAAAGATAACATAGAAAACAGATAATTTACAGAGAATGAATTATTGAACAGTAGAAGAAATTTCTCCTCCATTTCCTTTTCCTTTTACTTGCCCTCCATACCCCAGTTGTTTTCTTTGTTTTATAGCATTATCTAATCCCTACCTGCCATTTATGTGGTAATTTGTTAATAAATAATAATACATTATATATTTATTTTTTTGTGTGACCAAATTAAAATGTAATTTCTATGAACAAAAAAAAAATAGTCTATTTTACACTCTAATGTGTGGTACTCAGAATCATGCTTGAGATATAATGGGTGATTGATATTTATCACTTAGATATATTAATTAATTTTTTATTGATAATAAGTTTGTCTTTGAAGAAGAAAGACAACCCTTGTATGCCTTTCACATTCCCCAGCCCCATTTCAAAATTTGCAATTCTATTAGGAAGTCAATACTTAGTCTGGACTTTAGGTCTTCTGTATTCTATAGTGCTATTCTTAATGTTTAATAGACTCAATTTTTTGATTAAAAAATGTTAAACATTTGGCATATTAGTTTTGAATATTAAATGAGAAATTATTTGTACACTCTAAATTCCTTCATTACCAAATCCTCAACAATGTCCTTGAAGCGAAAATCAAAGTGACATCTAAATCCTTAAGTCTACATTCAGAGTTTCAATAACATGAACATTTCCAAAAGTAGACACTAATTTGACAACCAGTAGTTTATATATAGTGGGAAACCAGGAAGAAAATATAAAACTTCAAAATCCATTAAAATATTTTCTTAAATGCTAGAGTTTTACTTTCTCTCCTACTAAGTCCAAGCATCATTAAATGAGCATAAATGGAAGATACATAACCCCATCAAAATGAAACATTAATCCCAATTTTACCTATATTTCTCTGATACAAGATTTTGGGCTGATAGAAGGCTTGAAAATGATATAGTAAAATTTCTTTTTTTTTCTTTCTCACACTTTATGTTAGCTAAGCCTAATGTATCATAAAAACTGCAGCCGTTCTTCCTTTGGCTGCAATGTAGCACGATTGTTTGGTTCAGCTAAAAACAGATGAGAGACATTATTGCTGTATATGATAACTTTTTTGTTTATGTACATTTTTAAATGAATATAAATGAAGAATTTGAGAGGACACTTTTTGGTCATGTTATATTCCTAATCTGTGTAAGAACCATGATATAGTTCTACCAATGGGAATCAAATTTATTTTTGGTACAGAACCTTTTGAAAAATCAATTTATTTGAACACTAGACAAGTCAATTTTCCCCTCTCAGATACTAGCCCCTTCTCAGAACAGTGCTAGTATCAAACATCTGTTTACTCTTCAAAACTCACTTCTGACCAGGTGCGGTAGCTCACGCCTGTAATCCCAGTAGTTTGGGAGGCCAAGGTGGAGGGATTGCTTGAGGTCAGGAGTTCGAGACCAGCCTGGCCAACATGGTGAAACCCCATCTCTACTAAAAATGCAAAAATTAGCCGAGTGTGGTGTGGCACACACCTGTAATCCCAGCTACTCGGAAGGCTGAGGCAGGAGAATTACTAAAACCCAGGAGGCAGAGGTTGCAGAGATGCACTGAGCTAAGATTGCATTGCCCCACTATATTCCAGCCTGGGCAACAGAGTGAGACTCCATTGCAAAACAAAACAAAACAAAAGTCACTTCTAAATGCTGTCTCATTCTTTCCACTAATCGTTAATGTTTATTCACTAATTGCTCAATCCTGATCAAGTTCTAGACTTAAACCAAACCCGGAAACTCTCAAAGTATTCACCTTTGCCTTCCTTTATCCAAGGCACTACTAGAACAAGGTAAGATCTCAGTTTTGTTTTATCAACAGTTTATTTTTACATTTATTCCAGAGAGCCAAAATTGATAATTAAACAAGTCTACATTATTATTTTAAATGCCAGTGATAGAGAAAATATGATGCAGGTAAACTATAAAAGAAAATTCTATTACCACTTAGAGACTGTGGTTTTCTTTGCTCTTATAAAACAGTTATTTCAGCATTACTTAAATTCAGATTTATCATTATTTACTTTTGTAATGAAAGAATAAGATAAGTGAAGTATGTAAGTTAATGTAGTCTTTTGATACACACTTGTCTTTCATTTTCCAGCTTTATTAAGGTTTGATTGAAAAAAAGTCTATATTTATAGGGTATAAAATATACAATATGTTTTGATATATGTATACATTGTGAAATGATTACCACAATCAAGCTATTGAAAATATTCATCAAATCAGTTACCATTTGTGTGTGTGTGTGCATGTGATGAGAACACTTGAGATCTATTATCTTAGCAAATTTGAAATATAAAATACATTTTTAGTAACTGTAGTTACTATGCTGTACATTAGGTCTCCAGTACTTACTAATCTTATAACTGAAAGCATGTACCCTTTGATCAATATTTCCCCTTCTCCACACCCCTTCAGCACCTCTCTGGTGACTAGCATTCTACTCTCTGTTACTATGAATTTGACTTTTTTTTTTAATTCTTATCATAAGCAAGATCACACAGTATTTCTTTCTCTGTATCTAGCGCATTTGACTTAACATGTCCTTAAGTTTCATTCATGTTGTTGCAAATGGCAAGATGCTTTTGCTTTTAAGGCTGAATAATATTCCATTGTGTGTGTGTGTGTGTATGTGTATGTGTATATACTTACCACATTTTCTTCATCCATTTATTGACAGACAATTTGCTTCCACATCTTGGCTCTTGGGAATAATGCTGCAATAAATATGAGAGCACAGATATATCTTCAAAATATATTATTTCCTTTGAATATATAAGCAGAAGTGGGATTATTGGTTCCTGTGGTAGTTATATTTTTAATAATTTTGAGGAAACTTCATACTGTTTCCTATAATGGCAATACCAATATACATTCCCATCAACAGTGAACAAGGGTTCTCTTTTCTCCATATCCTTGGAAATATTTGTTATCAGTTGTTTTTTTGAGAGTTTCCATCCTAACAGGTGTGAGATAATTGCTTACTGTGGTTTTGATTTGCATTTCCCTGATGATTATATTGAACATCTTTTCATGTATCTGTTGGCCATTTGTAGGTCTCCTTCAGAAAAGTATCCATTTAGGACTTTTGTCTGTTTTTAAATTAGATTTTCCTTTCCTTCTTCTCTCTCTTTTTTCTTTTCTTTTCTCTTCTCCTTTTTCTTTCTTTCTTTCTTTCTTTCTTTCTTTCTTTCTTTCTTTCTTTCTTTCTTTCTTTCTTTCCTTTCTTCTTTTTCTTTCTTCTTTTCTTCATTCTTTTTCTTTCTTTCTCCTTTCTCTATTTCTTCTTTTTTTTCTATTTAGCTGCTAAATGAGTTCCTTATATATTTCTGTATTATCCCTTTTATCAGATACAATCATGAAGAAAAAGAAATCCAAATGTCTAAAGAAATCTTGCAAAAGAAGAACAAAGCTGGAGACATCACACATCCTGATTTCAAATTATGTTACAAAGCTGTAGTAACAAATAATACGGTACTGCATTAGAACAGACAGGGAGACCAGTGGAACAGAACATAGAGTTCAGAAATAAGCCCACACATATATGGTCAACTAATTTTTACAAACTTGCCAAGAACACATACTGGGCAAGGAAAGACTCTTTAATAATTGTTTCTTTGGAAACTGCATGGCAATGGGCAAAAAGAAACAAATGAAATTGTATTCTTCTCTTACACATTTCACAAAATTAAATTAAAAATGGATTGAAGACTAAAATGTAAGATCTAAAGTCATAAAACTCCTAGAAGAAAACACATGGGTAAAGTTCCTTCTCATTGATCTTGCCAGTGATTTTTGGATTTGACACCAAAAGGTTACAAAAGCAAAAACAAGCAAGTGAGGGACTACATCAAAGTAAAGTTTCTTCACAGCAAAGGAAAAAAGTCAACACAATGAAAAAGTTAATGTAATCTTAAATCGCTTCACATTCATGGATATGGGTCTCAGACCTGTTAAAATGTAAATAATGTGCCTCTTAGATTTGAAGGAAAGTATTCCTGAAACTTTCAGTGACAAGTCTGTCTCTTATTGATAAGACCTCATTAGTTAATCTCTTAAAAGTTCCTAGAAGTGATCCACTTTGCTTCACTAAGAGACTCACGCACATTGACAGAGGATTGAGTGTGGGGTATGACAGTCTTGTCTGATAAATTCCTCTTTTCTTTTTTTTTTTTTTTTTTTTTTTTTTTTTTTTTTGAGACAGAGTCTCGCTCTGTCGCCCGGACTGGAGTGCAGTGGCCGGATCTCAGCTCACTGCAAGCTCCACCTCCCGGGTTTACGCCATTCTCCTGCCTCAGCCTCCCGAGTAGCTGGGACTACAGGCGCCCGCCACCTCACCCAGCTAGTTTTGTTTTGTATTTTTTAGTAGAGACAGGGTTTCACCGTGTTAGCCAGGATAGTCTCGATCTCCTAACCTCGTGATCCGCCCGTCTCGGCCTCCCAAATTGCTGGGATTACAGGCTTGAGCCACCGCGCCGGGCCTTGTCTGACAAATTCTTGATGGTGTGGCCTATCTTCTCTAAAGCCTTCCACAAAAGAATCAACTTTTTGGACTCTCAAGATTACATGTTTACATATCCCCTTATGCTTTATTTTAAGTCCTGGGAGATTAGAGCTGAAATAAAAGTGTGTTGTACTTTAACCTTCATAGTTCCTTTAAAAGTCAGGGACTGGCCGGGCGCGGTGGCTCACGCCTGTAATCCCAGCATTTTGGGAGGCCGAGGCAGGCGGATCACATGATCAGGAGATCGAGACCATCCTGGCTAACACAGTGAACCCCCGTCTATACTAAAAATACAAAACATTAGCCGGGCGTGGTGGCGGGTCCCTGTAATCCCAGCTACTGGGGTGGCTGAGG
The DNA here is from genome assembly GCF_001698545.2 of Rhinopithecus bieti. Lineage (NCBI taxonomy): Eukaryota > Metazoa > Chordata > Mammalia > Primates > Cercopithecidae > Rhinopithecus > Rhinopithecus bieti. The sequence goes on from NW_016803198.1 coordinate 2,501,575, forward strand.
TGGGAGAATGGCGTAAACCTGCGAGGCGGAGCTTGCAGTGAGCCGAGATTGCTCCACTGCACTCCAGCCTGGGAGACAGTGAGACGCCATCTCAAAAAAAAAAAAAAAAAAAAAAAAGTCAGGGACTGAAAGAGGTAGAAGAAGCAATAGTGAGTATATGTGCTTGAATGATTTTTTAAAAATGTAAGTCATTATCTTGTAACATAATAATAAGCCAGAGAGATTTCTTGGAAGACAAGAGAAGACACCCTTGGCAGGAGATCTAAAATCACCAGGTGATTTTTCATCTTTCTGTCTCACTTCCCTTCCCTAAAAATATTTTAAAATCATGTCTTTTTTTTTCTCAAGAAATGCATTAAAAGTTTTTATAGGTATAATATTTCATTATTTGAATAAGTCTGAACTCCTATAGTCAGGATGGTAGTAAACAGACTTACATATTAAAAAGACCTCCGTTGAAGAATTAGTAAGATCTGTTCAATATTTCCAACATGTCTGCTCTAAAATAATAATAGTAATAATAATAATAATATTACTTACAAGTTAGAAATGATCATAAGATGTGATTCCGAAAACATAAAAGTGTTACCTATTGAAGAGTGAAAACTTAAACCCAGAAATAGGCTAAATATCTTTCTCAGAACTGTGTATTTTTGAGATATATATTCAATATACTTTTGAGCATTTTGTTGGACAGCAGTAATACTTTGACTTTTTAATAAAACACTCGGCAGAGAGAGGGAGTTAAAATTTTACTAGCAAGCCTGGGTCCATCTATAGTCACAATCATTCCTCTCACTGAAATAATTAAACTGGAAATTGGAGAAAAGAGAACAGATGTAAATCCATTGGATATTCAGCAAAAAGATCATAAGCATTTGCTGGCTAGGTCTTGAAATAATACCAGATTCCTTTTTTAAAATACTGTTAGAGCACAACATAAAATGAAGAAAATAGGAAGTATTTTTTTTTTAAGATTTTTTTTCCCCACTGTAGGTGATTCCCTTAGAATTGGGTGTGGGAGGGTTTTTTTTTTTTTTTTTTTTTTTTTTTTTTTCTCTTGGAGTACTATAACTGAGAAGTCAGGATTTTCATGCTCAAAATGCATAATTTCCTTTGGGAGCACACACACACAAATACTCTTGTGTAAAGATACTTCTCCACTTATCCAAGAAAATAGTTGTACCTCTCCTTAGACACAAATAGTGGAAACAAAATGTAATAGAGAAGAAGCCAGCAGGAAAGAGGGAACTATAAGGAGAGCATAATAAATATAGCTTCATTGGGATGGAGCCCAAAAAAGGGCAATTATTGAGTGAAAAAAAGAAGCAGCAACTACATAATGAAACAAACAAACTAAAAAAAGAAAATAATGAAGGAGAGAAAATACTGTTTAGGAAAACATACCGAGAATTCAAATGATAATGATTTGCAGTTAGGGCAGTAAAGCCTTGATAATACACAGCTGGAATAGAATAAATGCACAATATGTTGCCATGTCCTCTAGTCACTGTAAGAAAGGACAAGAAAGGTCATAGACCAAGTTTAAGAGTACGTAATAGCACTATTGAGACAATCAGCTAACCATTCTTTCTAGGATGTTTGAAATAGACACATTTTTGTTTTGCTTTGCTTTGTTTGCTCTGCCAGTGCCTACTTGGAAACCGCTTCTCTCCTCTCTAAAATAAACATATTTTATCCTATTCATTAAGGTTGATGTTGACTTTACTTATCGTAACTCCCAGAAATGGGCACCTGATGTATTCCTAATCAATTTTAGTGCTCTGTGTTCCCAGTACATTCGGGAATCGGTACATGCCTCAAGGCAGGGAAGCCAGAGATTTCTAAAGTTCTTTACCTGAACTATTAAAAAAGGTATTTTTGTTCTCCAGGTTCTTCTAGGATAGGAGCATGTTAGACAATTGTCCCCCATACATTGGCCACTTGAGGAAGATGTTGAGTATTATTAAAAGATACAGGGCACATGTTCTCACTCATAGGTGAGAACTGAACAATGAGAACACTTGGACACAGGGTGGGGAACATCACACACCGGGGGCCTGTGGTGAAGTGGGGGGAGAGGGGAGGGAAAGCATTAGGAGATATACCTAATGTAAATGACGAGTTAATGGGTGCAGCACACCAATATGGCACATGTATACATATGTAACAAACCTGCACTGTGTGCACATGTACCCTAGAACATAAAGTATAAAAAAAAATAAGAGAGAGAAGGATCTGATGACGTTATTTGTGACTTTGTGTTCATATTTGAAGCAAGTTCTACTCAAGGATTTCAGTTATGTGAGCCAGTCTATCCTACTCCTTCAACTTGAGGTAGTGTGGATATAGTTCTTGGGCTTGCAGTGAAATGTGTACTGGCTTAATCAAAGATTTTTGGTAATAAAATAAATTGATGAGGAAACTAGGTCTGCTTTACCAAAAGTCCAATATATACTGAAGATTGTATTTTCTCCTTTAGGAATTTACTTCAGAATTCAAATGCTCTGTTTTAATGTCTACATCTAGCAAAAATTCTCCTTGAATTTAATCTCTAGACCCATTTCCAGCCAACCTCCTTTTGTTTCTGTGTGTGCAGACACACACATCTTCTCAACAGAATTGTCTATACATAGTCTCTCTAATTGATAACCTTTTCCATTTTTTTTTAAAGATGAAGTTTCACTTTTTTTGCCCAGGCTGGAGTGCAATGGCACGATATTGGCTTACTACAACCTCCGCCTCCCAGGTTCAAGCAATTCTCCTGCCTCAGCCTCCTAAGTAGCTGGGATTACAGGTGCCTGCCACCATGCCCAGCTAATTTTTTGTATTTTTAGTAAAGACAGAGTTTCACCACGTTGGCCAGGATAGTCTCGATCTGTTGACCTTGTTGTGATCCACCTGCCTCAGCCTCCCGAAGTGCTGGGATTACAGGCGTGAGCCACCACGCCTGGCCAGTAACCTCTTTTATACTACTTAACCCTCTTCAGTTTGACCCACATTTTAACCACTCCACTGAAACTGCCTCATTAATGCAACAGCAACTACCATGTTGATAAAACTAATAGTTTAATCATTGGACCTCTTCTTAACACCTCAGCAACAATTAAAATAGCTTTTCATATTAGCTGTAGAAACAAACTCATATATTACGCTTCCTATGTACCAAACATGTTCTAAGTGCTTTAAGTATGTTTGTTCATTTAATACTCACAGTAACACTCTCAGGTTGGTAATAATATAATCACAATATTACAGAAGAGGAAATTGAGTGTCACAGAGAGTAAGTAACTTTCCCATGACTGTATACCTTGCTGATAGTGAAGATTGACTTAGAACCCAGGTATTTTGGATGTAATCTCTCCTTTTAAACTGTACATTACTCTTTCTTCTCATTTAAGTTATACTTCGTTTCTGAAGACACTTCCTGGTTGGGCACGGTGGCTCAGCCTGTAATCCCAAGGAGAGCGGATCACTTGAGGCCAGGAGTTCAAGACCAAAGGAGGCCAGGAGTTCGAGACCAGCCTGACCAACATGGCGAAACACCATCTGTACTAAAAATACAAAAATTGGCTGGGTGTGGTGGTTTGCACCTATAATCCCAGCTAATCGGGAGGCTTAGACTGAGGAATCCCTTGAATCCGGGTGGCGGTAACTGCAGTGAGCTGAGATCGTACCACCGCACTCCAGCCTGGGTGACACAGCAAGACTCCATCTCAAACAACAGCAAAAACAACAACAACAACAACAAAAAATAAAAATAAAAAATAAAAAGAAAACACTTCCTCTTCCTAACTTCTGGCATATAACAATTTCATCAATTTCATGTTTTTTCTTATTTATTTGATCTTCTTTCTCTTCCTTTTTGTGTGCTCTTTTTCTTTACTTGATATCTACATTTTGGAATGCTCTAGTCATAATTACTTTGATCTATCTATGTAGATATATTAATCTCATCTAGTTTAATGATCTAGAATTTTAGCACTTTACTATTGACTCTCAAATGTATGTCACTATTCCTGAAATCTTCCAGTATCCCATATTTAACTTTTCTTTGAAGCATACCATCATAAATATAATGTGTCTATGTTTCCAAATATCCCCCACTCCTCACTAAAATGAAATAGATAAATCAAAAACATATTTCTCCCTCTGGTTTCTTCAGTAAATAGCACCACCATTCATCTAGATCCTTAAACTAAAAAACTTGGAGTTATCTTCCTTTTTTTTCATCTTTTTGCAAGTAATCAATCCATTTATCCCTTTTGGTGCTACCTCCAAGATATAGATTGGTTCCCTTTATTTTCTTAATATCTAGTGCTACTACATGAATGATTACTAAATGACTCCTAACCAGTTGATCTGCTTCTGTGTTTGTTTCTTAGCAATACATTCTTCTTGTAGTAACCAGTGATTTTCAGAAATTAATATATTTATTTATTTTATTTATTTATTTATTTTCTGAGATGGAATTTTGCTGTCATCGCCCAGGCTGGAGTGCAGTGGCACGATCTCGGCTCACTGCAACCTCTGCCTCCCAGGTTCAAGTGATTCTCTTGCCTCAGCCTCCTAAGTAGTTGGGATTACAAGCACCCACCACCATGCCTGGCTATTTTGTTTTTTTTTTTTTGTATTTTTAGTATTTTTAGTAGAGATGGGGTTTCACCGTATTTGCCAGGCTGACCTCAAACTCCTGACCTCAAGTGATCCACCGCCTCGGCCTCCCAAAGTGCTGGGAATACAGGCATGAGCCACCATGCCTGGCCAACATACTTTATTTTTCAAAACAGTTTTAGGTTCACAGCAAAAGTATAGACAATTCCCACGTACTTCCTGTCCACACAAATTCACAAACTTCCCCACTATTTACATCCTCACCTCTGGTATAGCAGTGGTAAATTTGATATAACTGATGAACCTACATTGACATATTATTTTCACCTAAAATCTGTAGTTTACACTGTGATTTATTCTTGCTGGCATATGTTTTATGGGTTTTGGGAAAAAATGCACAGTATTTTGTATCTGCCATTATAGTGACATGCAGAATAGTCTCACTGCCCTAACAATTCTTTGTGCTATTCCTATTCATCTCTCTTTTCCCCACTTGCCCCTAACACTAATCTTTATACTGTCTCCATAGTTTTGCATTGTCCAGAATGTCATAATGACTCATGTAGTATGTAGCCTTTTCAGATTATATTCTTTTCATTCAGTAATACGCACTTACGTTTCCTCCATATCTTTTCGTTAATCATTTTCTTTTATGTTCTGTTCTTTTTTTCTCTCTCTCTTTTTTTGAGACAGAATCTCTCTGTTCCACTCAGGCTGAAGTGGCACAATTATAGCTCATGTCAGCCTTCAATTCCCAGGCTCAAACAATCCTGCTTCAGCTTCCCAGGAAGCTTCACTCCTGGACAATTTTTTTTTTTTTTTTTTTTTTCTGTAGAAAATGATTTCTCTCTACATTGCCCAGGTTGGTCTCCAGCTCTTGGCCTCAAGTGATCCTCCCACCTGTGCCTCCCAGTACTGAGATTATAAGCATGAGCCACTGTACAGAACCATGCATGTCTTTTCATGGCTTGATAGTTTCTTCTTATTGCTGAATAATACTCTATTTTCTGAATGTACCATGTTTTATTTATCCACTTACTTATTGAAAGACATCTTGGTTGCTTCCAAATTTTGTCAATTATGAATAAAGCTTTTATAAACATCCATGTGAAGGTTTTTGTGTGGACATTAAGTTTCCAGTTCATTTGGATAAATACCAAGGAGCATGACTGCTGAATTATATAGTAAGAAAATGTTTTGTATTTAAGAAACTGCCAAACAGTCTTTTAAAAAGGCTGTATCATTTTGCATTCCTATCAGCAATGAACAAGAGTTTCTGTTGCTCCCCATTCTTGCTAGCATTTGATGCTATCAGTGTTCTGATCTTGGCCGTTGTAGCAGGAGTGTAGTGGTATCTCATTGTTGCTTTGATTTGCAAGTAAGTCCCTAACGACATATGATGTTGAACATATTTTTATATACTTACTTTCCATCTGGGTATCATCTTTGGTGAGGTACGTTTTCAGGTGTTTGGTCCATTTTTTGATTGGGATGTTAATTTTCTTATTGTGTTTTAAGAGTTCTTTGTGTATTTGGGGTAATGTTCCTTTATAAGGTGTATCTTTTGCAATTACTTTCTTTAAGCCTGTAGATTTTTTTCTCCTCTTGGTATAGTCTTTCACAGAGCAAATGTTTTTAATTTTAATGAAGTCAAGTTTGTTAATATTTGCTTCATGTATAATACTTTTGGTGTTACATACAAAAAGTCATCACCATACCCATGTTTACCTAGGTTATCTCCTTTGTTATTTTTTTTTTTTTTTTTTTTTTTTTTTTTTTTT
>NW_016803199.1:0-2587 GCF_001698545.2 Rhinopithecus bieti
TTTAAAAAAAAATGACATAATCAAGGCAGGTAGCACTGAACCCAGGAGGGGAGGTTGCAGTGAGCCGACATCATGCCATTGCACTCTAGCCTGGGCAACAGAGTGAGACTCTGTCTCAAAAAAAAAAAAAAAAAAAAGCAAACTATACAAATTGACCAGGCATGGTGGTCCACGCCTATAATCCCAGCACTTTGGGAGGGCGAGGCGGGTAGATCACCTGAGGTCAGGAGTTTGAGACCAGCCTGGCCAACATGGTGAAAAATCATCTCTACTAAAAACACAAAAATTAGCCAGGCATGGTGGTGGGTGCCTCTAATCCCAGCTACTCAGGAGGCTGAGGCAGGAGAATCGCTTGAACCTGGGAGATGGAGGTTGCAGTGAGCCGAGACTGTGTCATTGCACTCCAGCCTGGGCAACAGAGCAAGACTCTCAAAAAAAACAAAAACAAAACAAAAAAACACACAAGCAACTCAAATGATCAGGCATTTCCGAAAAGAGGAAATTAAAAAGGCTGATAAGCATACGAAAAGATGCTCAACTGCACTAGTAATTAGAGAAATGCCAAAAAAATCCACACGGAAATACTATTGTATACCCACTAGATTGGCAAAAATTAAGAAGTCTAAAAATACAAGTGTTGGCGAGAATGTAGATGAATCAGTATTCAAATACTGATGAAAACTGGTCAGGCACAGCGGCTCACGCTTATAATCCGAACACTTTTGGGAGGCCAAGGCGGGCAGATCACCTCAGCTCAGGCGTTCGAGACCAGCCTGGCCAACGTGGGGAAACCCTATCTGTACTAAAATTACAAAAAGTAGCCAGGCGTGGTGGCACATGCCTGTAATCCCAGCTACTCAGGAGGCTGAGTCAGGAGAATTGCTTGAACCTGGGAGGTGCAGGTTTTGGTGAACTCAGATTGTGCCACTGTACTCCAGCCTAGGCGACAGGGCAAGACTCCACCTCAAAAATAAATAAATAAATAAACCCTTAAAAATGTGGTGAAAATTGAAAACAATTTGGCATTCTCTCTCAAAGCTGATTTCTTTTATTTTAGACGGAGTCTCGCTGTGTCACCCAGGGTGGAGTGCAGTGTTGCAATCTCGGCTCACTGCAATCTCTCCCTCCAAGTTCAAGCAATTCTCCTGCCTCAGCCTCCTGAGTAGCTGGGATTACAGGCATGTGCCACCATGCCTGGCTAATTTTTTTTGTATTTTTAGTAGAGATGGGGTTTCATCATGTTGGCCAGGCGAATCCTGAATTCCTGACTGCAAATAATCCACCCACCTCAGCCTCCAAAGTGCTGGGATTAGGGGCGTGAGCCACCATGCCCAGCCAAAGCTGATTTTTCTTATACCTCACAACCTAGCAGTCTCACTTCCAGGTATATACCTTAGAGAAACTCTTGCACATACACAAGAGACAAATACAATAATGTTCATAGCCACAGTTTTTTTTTTGTTTTGTTTTGTTTTGAGACAGAGTCTCACTCTGTCACCAGGCTAGAGTGCAGTGGCACGATCTTGGCTCACTGCAACCTCTGCCTCCTGGGTTCAAGCGATTCTTCTGCTTCAGCCTCCCGAGTAGCTGGGACTACAGGCCCGCACCACCACACCCAGCTCATTCTTGCATTTTTTTTTTTGTAGAGATGGGGTTTCACCATGTTGGCCAGGATGGTCTTGATCTCTTGACCTCGTGATCCAGCCACCTCGGCCTCCCAAAGTGTTGGGATTACAAGCGTGAGCCACTGTGCCCGGCCAGTAACAATGTTTATAGAAGTAAAAAAAAAAAAAAAGCAATTCATAAATGTGTGAACAGGAGAATAGACAAAGTATGATATATTTGGTATATTCACTCAGTAGCACTTTACCTTCCAGTGAAAACATATGAACTGCAGCCACATGGAACACTATGGCTAAATCCTGGAAGTATAATAGTGAGTGAAAAAGCAAGTGAACAGTGCTAGAAGGCTACATATAATGTCATTTTATTTATTTATTTATTTATTGAGACAAGGTCTGGCTCTGTGGCCCAGGCTGGAATGCAGTGGTGCAATCTCGACTCACTACAGACTCAACCTTGCATGCTCAAGTGGTCCTCCCACCTCAGCCTCCAGGTAGCTAGGATTACAGGTACGTGCCACCATGCCAGGCTAATTTTTGTATTTTTTGTAGAGACGGGGTTTTGCCACATTGCCCAGGCTGATCTCCAACCCCTGGGTTCAGGCAATCCACCCACCTCAGCCTCTCAAAGGGCTGGGATTACAGGTGTGAGCCACTGCACCGGGCCTTATTTATTTATGTTTTGAGACAGTCTCGCTCTGTCACCCAGGTTGAAGAGCAATGGTGCAATCATAGCTCACTGCAGCCTCAACTTCTGGGGCCAGAGAGATCCTCCCACCTCAACCTCCCAAGCAGATCGGAACACAGGCATGTGCCACCACATGCGGCTATTTTTTTTTTTTTTTTTTTTTTTTTTTTTTTTTGCAGAGACAGGGTCTGCCCAGGCTGGTCTTGAACTCCTGGGCTCAAATGATCCTTCTGCCTCAGCCTCCCAAAGTCCTGGAATTACAGGTATAAGCCACCAT
>NW_016803200.1:0-27857 GCF_001698545.2 Rhinopithecus bieti
ACCATCGTTCTCAGCAAACTATTGCAAGGGCAGAAAAATCAAACACCGCATGTTCTCACTTATAGGTGGGAATTGAACAATGATATCACTTGAACACAGGAAGGGGAACATCACACACCGGGGCCTATCGTGGGGTTGGGGGAGTGGGGAGGGACAGCATTAGGAGATATACCTAATGTAAATGATGAGTTAATGGGTGCAGCACACCAACATGGCACACATATACATATGTAACAAACCTGCATGTTGTGCACATGTACCCTAGAACTTAAAGTATAATAAAAAATAAGTAAATAAATAATAGGTGTTGGGAAAACTGGCTAGCCATATGCAGAAAACTGAAACTGGATCCCCTCGTTACACCGTATAAAAAAATTAATTTAAGATGGATTGAAGACTTAAACATAAGACCTAAAACCACAAAAAACCTAGAAGAAAACCTAGGCAATACCATTCAGGACATAGGCTTGGGCAAAGACCTCATGACTAAAACATCGAAAGCAATGGCAACAAAAGCCAAAATCAACAAATTGGATCTAATTAAACAGCTTCTGTACAACAAAAGAAACTATCACCAGAGTGAACAGGCAGCCTAGAGAATGGAAGAAAATTTTTGCAGTCTATCCATTTCACAAAGGGCTAATATCCAGAATCTGCAAAGAACTTAAGCAAATTTACAAGACAAAAACAATCCCACCACAAAGTGGGCAAAGGATGTGAACAGACACTTCTGAAAAGAAGACATTTATGCAGCCAACAAACATATGAAAAAAAGCCCATCTTCACTGCTCATTAGAGAAATGCCAATAAAACCACAATGAGATACCATCTCACTCCAATTAGAATAGGGATCATTAAAAAGCCAGGAAACAACAGATGCTGGAGAGGATGTAAAGAAATAGGAACAAGTTTACACTGTTGGTGGGAGTGTAAATTAGCTCAACCATTGTGGAAGACAATGTGGCAATTCCTCAAGGATCTAGAACCAGAAATACCATTTGTCCCAGCAATACCATTACTGGGTATACAACCAAAGGATTATAAATAATTCTACTATAAAGACACATGCACACGTATGTTTATTGCTACACTGTTCACAATAGCAAAGACTTGGAACCAACCCAAATGCCCATCAATGATAGACTGGATTAAGAAAATGTGGCACACATACATCATGAAATACTACACAGCCATAAAAAAGGATGAGTTCATGTTCTTTGGAGGGACATGGATGAAGCTGGAAACCATCATTCTCAGCAAACTAACACAAGAACAGAAAACCAAACACCACATGTTCTCACTCATAACTGGGAGTTGAACAATGAGAACACATGGACACAGGGAAGGGAACATCACACACCAGGGCCTGTTCGGGGGTGGGGGGCTAGGGGAGGGATAGCATTAGGAGCAATACTTAATGTAGATGACGGGTTGATGGGTGCAGCATACCACCATGGCAGGTGTAACAAATCAGCATGTTTTGCACATGTACCCCAGAACTTAATATATATAAAGTATATATATAGTGTATACATATATAAAGTATATATATAGTGTGTGTATATATAAAGTATATATATAGTGTGTGTATATATAAAGTATATATAATGTGTGTATATATAAAGCATATATATATAGTGTGTGTATATATATATAAAGAATGTGGGTACATGTCTAAAGGACACAGAAACCAACTTGAAAGGGCTCTCACTGGCCTAACCCAGACCAATTTGAGGACCAAAATAAAGACTGATAACTAATTTTATGCCACTGAACAAAACAGGAATCCACTGAGAAATTATGAATCCATATTATATAAAAATAAATAACTTGAAAATTTGGTGCATAATTTACATAGTTTCAAAGAACGAACTTCACAAAATACTTATTAATTATAGAAGGAAAGAGGTACTTCATAGCAGAGAAGTTAGGCAAATGCCACTTCACTTAAACGATCAGAATTAACACCACCAGTAATGGAACAAATAGAAATTATGAGCTACCCAACAGGATGCAGTAAGACCACCTCACTTCTGTGATAGTCCTGCTTAAGAGGCCTAACTTGAATTTAATCACAAAAGAACCTCCGACAAACCAAGTTGAGTGACGTTCTATAACACAACTATCCTGCAATCTTCATGAAACTTTTGTGGTTAATTGTGATCATCTGACCTATTTCTGGATCATAAGATTTAAATGAAAGAAACTGAACTAGGTTTTAGGAAAAGCCATCATTTTTCCAATAAAAAATGAGGCCAGCTTAGCTAGGATTCACTGTTTACCCTTTGTCCTTTGTCTTTATTCTTGTTTATCAGATGCCATGAACAGATGTGAAAGAACGTGATACATATGTGTACATGATACACATAAGTCTATGTGACAACATAGACTTAAGTCACAGACTGCAACAAAGCAAAAAAGGAGAAACAATTTGGCTCCTTCAGCAATTGCACCAAATCTGGACCAGCTACTTTAGGCTCCTTGTTAAGTTACCCTTTATTTGATTAAGCCATGTGACTGGATTTGCATTAGGTGGGGCCAAATGCAAAACTAGCCAAAATAACCTGCTTTTTCTTTCTTTTCTTTTTTTTTTCTATTTGAACATATCTAGTTCCCCTCTCTAACCCCAACATTTTTTGGGGGCAATTTTATTTGTACTGCATGATATTCACAAATTAATTTATAGAGAAATGATTTTTTATGATGTTGTCTTCTTTAAGCACATAGCATACCTCTCCATTTGTTCTAGTCTTTTTGGGGAGCTTATGCAAAATTTTAAAGTTTTCTTCATATAACTCTGCACGTTGCTCTAGACTGAATGCTTGTTTCCCCAAAATTCTTATGTTGAAACCTAATTCCCAATGTGCAGGTATATGGAGGTAGGGACTCTGGGAGGTGATTAGGTCATGAGGGCAGCACCCTCATGAATTCCTATAAAAAGAAGTTCTAGAGAGATCCCTCTCCCTTTCCGCCATATGAGACACAGCAAAAATACTGCCCTCTAGGAACCAGGACACACCCTCACCAGAGAGCAAATCGCCGGACACGTTGATATTTTCCAGCCTCTGGAACTGTGAGAATTACTTGTTTGTTATTTATAAGCCGTCCATTCTATAATATTTTTGTTATAGCAGCCTGAACTGATTAAAACACACGTTTCTAATATAATCAGTTTATTTTTATTGAATTGATGCAAAACAGTGAAATGGATGGTTTTTCTGCATTCCAAGAGAATCTGAAAAGACGTTGATGCTAGTTATGACAAAAATCAGTTAATGTAGTCAGTTGATTAAATATTACAAGGTCAATTAGTAAATTACATTTTAAAATAAAATGAATACTTTCTATTGCATATCAAACAAGTAAGCATTATGTGCTCAAGATTCAGACTGTCATAGAATGGTAGTGAATGTAGAAACTCTTGGAAAGCTTCTTGCAAACACACATTAAATTTTATGAAACCGGCTGGGCGCGGTGGCTCAAGCCTGTAGTCCCAGCACTTTGGGAGGCCCAGATGGGCGGATCACAAGGTCAGGAGATCGAGACCATCCTGACTAACACGGTGAAACCCCGTCTCTACTAAAAAAAATACAAAAACCAGCCGGGCGAGGTGGCGGGCGCCTGTAGTCCCAGCTACTAGGGAGGCTGAGGCAGGAGAATCGCTAGAACCCAGGAGGCGGAGGTTGCGGTGAGCCGAGATGGTGCCATTGCACTCCAGCCTGGGCAACAGAGCCAGACTCCGTCTCAAAAAAAAAAAAAATTTTATGAAACATGAAGAGAAAGAGTATTCACCTTAACCTGGCTTATGTTACTTATTTTTAGCGTCTTTAAGGTACCGTTTATAATTAATTCCCCAGCCCTCTTCTTTATAATTATAAATGTAAGCTTAGTGTCTTTTTTTTTTTGGAGACGGAGTTTTGCTCTTCTTGCCCAGGCTGGAGTGCAATGGCACCATCTCGGCTCACCGCAACCTCCGCCTCCTGGGTTCTAGCGATTCTCCTGCCTCAGCCTCCCTAGCAGCTGGGATTACAGGCGCCCGCCACCACGCCCAGCTAATTTTTATATTTTTCGTAGAGAAGGGGTTTCACCATGTTGGTCAGGCTGGTCTCGAACTCCCGACCTTTGGTGATCCGCCCGCCGTGGCCTCCCAAAGTGCTGGGATTACAGGTGTGAGCCACCACGCCCGGCCAAGCTTAGTGTCTTTCATTCTCAAAGCATTTCACTTTAGGATGTCTAATTCTTCCGAACTTAGAAGTTTTGTTTGGGTGATACATCCGTAAAACAAAACAAAGAAATCCCCACACAAATAAATAAGTAATTGTCCATCGTAATGAAAAATGCTTGGATGGGTAAGTATGAGTAAATAATATCAGGTTAGAGGAAGAAATATAATGTAAACTTCTAACAAGTAAGCACGGATAAATTGTGAAGTGCAATGCAAAATTCACGAGTGTTTCCTACATTAAATAAAACCCACCAAAACAAAACACTGAATTTTCAAAGCAATTCTGCCCTTCCTGCCCGCTTCCACTACGTTTCTGGCAGCCTCCCTTCATTCCATTCCTCCAGCACAGGGAAACGATGTTACGGCGACAAAGGGTACTTCGACAGAAAACTTTGGAGAGGTACCAACAACTTCCAGGAGCGTGCAAATTAGGCGATTTTAAGACGAAATCGGTGAGAAAGCTGTTAATATAGTGCAAAGTACATAATAAATGTATTCGGGCATTAATCCTGCTCACAGTCGAACCCAACACACGAAAGAATTAAACCCTCCACGATTCTTCGGGTCTTTAAAACCTGTGCTGCAGTAACCCTAACCCCAAGCGCCCTCAGATGTGCGCATGCCCCGTTGGTGGAGCAGTGCTCCTCCTTCCTCGGGTCCGGAAGTCCCGGTTTGTTTATTAAATTACGACCGTCGTAAACTAGAATTTCCTCTACAGCTTCTTAGCTTTACGATGGCAACAAGTATGGCGGCTGCTAGTGGCAGATTTGAAAGTGCGAAGACTATCGAAGAGCGGAAAGAACAGACCCGGAATGCCAGGGCCGAGGTGTTGTGCCAGGTATCTCTGTTTTGAGGCCTTTGTAGCTATTTAGCGTTGTGGGAGTTGAGGGTTCCGTTAAGCTAGCCCACCCACCCCTTCCCTCACCTCGTCAGTACTGAATCTCACCTTACTTTGGGTGAGATCTCCCTTTGTAATGCCGGTAAACCCTTTTGTAGCTACCGGTTTTTTAGATGTTCTGGCAGGTGCTAGATGCTCATTCTCTTTTCAGGGAGATCTGTCTTTTTTCCCCCAAGTTTCTTTACCTTTTAAGTTATCCATTCTTTATATTTCTATCGCTCGGACTGCACACTTTATAGGTCCCCTGCGGCTTTTAAGGACTCTGCCAGCATGTCTCGCAGCCTCAGTCATTGCTACTGCTGTATCTGAAATGAAATTTTCCTTTTTCAGGAACAGATAAAAGTCACACTTGAATAGACTCAGTTTGACATTTCCTTCTCCTGTCTCTATTAGTATCAATTCCAGGCTTACTGTAAGCTCTTACCAATCCAAACAAAAGTTAACACGAATCTCAGTATATTTAGCCTCTCACAAAAGATCGCGAAACATTGTATTTCTCTCTAAACTTCGGATACATAGAGGTAACATACAAAGAATGGAGAAAGTAAACTGCTGAATTATCTGACAGTCTATTCAATATGTAAGAAATGTGGCAATGAAAGAGAAAAGTTGTAGTTGGAGAGCAAGAGAGAGTTCAGTGAGGGTTTTTTATTTATTTTTTATTTAAGTTGGAAGAGTTTTAAACCAGCTTAACTGCAAATGAGAAGGAGCCAGCAGAGAAGAGGGAGAGGAGACTCTAAAGAGAAAATGACTGCAGCCAGATTTTAAAGGGGAAGAGTGGGCGATTAATCTTGGATAGGTAAAATGTTGGTATTGTTTCCTAATTTCAACATATGTAATGTGTTTGTGTGTGTGTGTGTGTGTGTGTGTGTGTATATTTTCTCTTTGGTATTTCAAGCAGTTTTTGGAGGGAGTAAGGTTCGTAAGCTGAGATAAATCTTATAGTACAGATATGCATATAATTTGAAAAGGATCAAACTTAGCTTTGGAATTACAGGGAAAGAAAGAGAGGGTAGGAATGATTTCCTAGGAAAACTTGCTTTGTTTGAACTGTCATTGAAGAATGAATAAAATTACCAGTATGATCTTTTTTTTCTACAAAGATGATTGTTCCTGAAGCATTTTGGGGGCTGAGTATTGGGGTACAGGCATTGCATATTGAAGACATGGAGGTCTAACTGTTGCAAAAGTGCAAGTGTAAGGCATGGGAATGGTGAAGGGAAAAGGGATTCCAAGTCATATTGAGGTAGGGAGCTTAGAGAGAGGGGAGGGCATGAACTCAGTCCCTCGATTCTCTCTGCTTGGTAACTCAAATCACTGGAGATTGGAAATGCAGAAGGAGAGATTTTTGCTTTGTTTTGTTTTTTAATGTTTTTTTCACACTGGAGAAGCAAATTCCTGGCAAGGAATAGACATTCATTCATGAGTGAATGTTTTATATAAAATGACAGAGGTTTTGTTTTCCTTTTTTTGTGAAAAGCAGTTGGATCAATTGCCAGTTTGTCTTTTTTTTTTTTTTTGGTTGTAGGCCAAAGCCAATTTTGAAAAAGAAGAAAGGCGTAAAGAACTTAAGCGACTTCGGGGTGAGGATACATGGATGCTACCTGATGTGAATGAGCGAATCGAACAATTCTCACAGGTGAATACTAACAGGTTTACTTGATGTAAGGGTATCTGTCCTTTTTTGCAGTTATTCAAGTTAATATTGGAGGAATAATTTTATAGAATGTTTTCATGAGTTACAGAATATCAATCACATAGTTGGCATTGCTGAATAGTTTCTTTGGCAGAAGGAAGATATTGTAATATTTTGGACATTATGACTCAAAATTTGTTGTTTGAGTTGGCTAGTAGAAGACTTAGCTTCAAATTTCTGGCCCACTATAGCAAGCTTATAGGCCTAAAAATTTATGCATTTTAAGCTTTATGTATTTATTTTATCTTGTTTTTTTAGGTCTCAAGTCTGTTTTCCTATAATTAAAAAAAAATTTTTTTTAATTGACAAATAATTGTGTAAATTTATGGGGTACATGTGATGGTTTGATCTATGTATACATTATAGAAAGATTCAGTCAAGCTAATGAACACATCCATCACCTCATCAACTTATTTTTTTGTGGTAAGAACATTAAAAGTGTATTCTTCAATGGTTTTGAAATAGACAGTACATTATTATTCACTGTGGTCATCAGTAATAGATCACTAAAACTTATTTCTAGTGTCAGGAAAACTTTGTATCCTTTGATCAACATCTTCCCTTTCCCTATCCCTGCTCCTTCCCCTCGCCTCTTCCTATAATTTTAATTTGTGCTATCTTGTTATATTTTTTATGGCCTAATAGTCTTGTATAAAATGTTGGGGGGACCATAGAGGGATATTATATGTATATGTGTTTGTGTGTATATAGATGCATATGTATACATGTTTGTGTATATATGTGTTCATTTGATTATATTTGTCACATAAATCTACAAATAAAGCCAAAATTTTCCCAGTATTTTTCTGGTAAGAAGTCTCAGTTATATGATTTATTGATAGTGCATATATTATAGAAGGTGTGTTAAGATTTCCTGAAATATTTTATTTATTTAGACATATTCTTGGTCTTATTTCATCAAAGATTTAAAGTTTTTTAGAATGTGGATTTTTTTCTCTCAAAATACATCTTTTTAAATTAAGATGAAATTAGGCTGGGCGCGGTGGCTCAAGCCTGTAATCCCAGCACTTTGGGAGGCCGAGACGGGCGGATCACGAGGTCAGGAGATCGAGACCCTCCTGGCTAACACGGTGAAACCCCGTCTCTACTAAAAAAAATACAAAAAACTAGCCGGGCAAGGTGGCGGGCGCCTGTAGTCCCAGCTACTCGGGAGGCTGAGGCAGGAGAATGGCCTAAACCCGGGAGGCGGAACTTGCAGTGAGCTGAGATCTGGCCACTGCACTCCAGCCTGGGTGACAGAGCGAGACTCCGTCTCAAAAAAGAAAAAAAAAATTAAGATGAAATTAAATTCTTTTCTTGCCTGTTCAAAATGATTGTAGGAACACTCTGTGAAGAAAAAGAAGAAAAACAAGCATTCAAAAAAAGCAAAGAAAGAGAAGAGAAAAAAGAGCAAGAAACAGAAGTATGAAAAAAACAGTGAGTCATCTGATAGCTCATCAGTAAGTATGTACTAAAATTAAAGCAGCTATTTGAGAACATTGTATTTGAATGTATAACTTACGGGAACTTAAAATACAGGAAAACTTAACAAAGATATTACTAGTTATGATATGAAAATATCTGGGAGACATCTACTTGGAGATGTCTAGGAAATATTGGAAATATTGATCTTGAATTTCAGAGAAAGGTTAAGAGGATAGGGTTGTGATTTGGGAATTATTGCTAAGCACAGCACTGGATCTTGCCCAAGGCCTGCAATAACAATTACCTGGCTACAGCCTGTGTTCACTCAAGGCCCTGGGGCTCTGCAATGAGCAGGTGGTGAAGCCAGCCAGGCCTGTGTCTTTCCCTTCAGGGTGGCAAGTTCCCCCAGGCTTGAAGTGGGTCCAGAGGTGCCATCAGGGACCCAGGTACTGGCGTCAAAAACCTTAGAAGTGTACCTGGTGTTCCGTTGAACTGTGGCTGAGCTGGCATTCAACCCATGAATGGCAGTTCTTCCCACTCTTGCCTCCCCTTTTCACAGGCAGAGGGGGTAGCCATTGCCATAGACCCACAGGTAGTACTGGCAGGCTACCACTGATGTTCCCGTAAGGCCCGAGAACTCTTCATTCAGCTGCCTGGCCTGGGACTCAGCCTTCAGGGCAGTGGGTCCCCCCGGGCAGATCCAGAAATGCCATCCAAGAGCCAAGGCCTGGGGCTGGGGACCCCAAGATCCCTCTTGGTGTTCTACCACCCTATGGCTGAGCTGGTACCTAAGGTGCAAGACAAAGCCCCCTTTACTTTTCTCAAGCAGAAGGAGGCTCTCCCTATAGCCATCACAGCTGGGAATGTGCCGAGTCTCACCTGAATCCAGCAAGTCTCATGTTCACAGTGAAGGCCACAATGTAGTACTTGGTTATTGGTGCTGGTTATTCAGGGTCTCTTTAGTGGATGCCAGCTATGGCTGAGCTGGTATCTAAGATGCAAGACAGAGTCCTCTATTTACTCTTCTGTCTCCTCAAGCAGAAGGCCAGGGTCTTTTTTGGAGCTGCACGTTGTGCAGCCTGGGGTTGGGGGAGAGGTGGTGCAAACACTCCCTTAGCTACCCCAGTTGCCGCCCCCCCCCGCCACCCGTCCATTTGCTTTGAGGCCAGTTTAGCACTGGGAGTCACTGAGGAATTCCACATCCTTGCTAGTACTTGGTAATGTCAGTCTTAGTAATTCTTAGCTATTCTACTGTGTGTTACCTCGTGTGGTATTTCCTTGAAGAACAAGGATGTAGAGCATCATTTTAAGTCCCCATAGGGCATTCTGTGTCTTCCTTTATGAAATCTGATTTATTAAATATTTTCTTTTTTGTTTTTCATCATTTTTTCTTAGTGCTTCTGGTATCCTAATTTTTGCACACCTGAAGATTGTGGTTTCTCCTGTGTTTATGCTATTATTAAATTTTTTATTTTTTTTATTTTTTTATTTTAGAGATAGAGCCTCACTGTGTTGCACAGATTGGAGTGCAGTGGTGCCATCATGGCTCACTGCAGCCTCAAACTCGTGGGCTCAAGCAGTCCTGCTGCCTTAGCAGCCCAATTAGCTAAGACTACAGATGTAGTATGAAAAGTTGTTTTTGTAGACATAGAATCTTATGATGTTGCCAAGGCTGGTCTCGAACTTCTGGGCTCTAGTGATCTCCTGCCTCAGTCTTCCAAAGTGCTGAGATTACAGGTGTGAACCACCATGCTTGGCCTTCTATTTTTTTTCCCTGGAAGTTGTATCGCTTTGGCTTTTTTGCTTATTTATAATCCATTAATATTTTTTATTTATGTTATGTAGTGTCAGTTTATTTTTTTCCCACATGGATTTCCAGTTTTTCTAGCATCATTTGTTGAAAAGGCTGAATTTTCCCTATTGGAAGGAATTTTGGGAGAGAGATATGTTAAAATATTCTTTCAATCCGTTATGCACATGGTACATCTCTCTATCCATTTATGTCTTCTTTGATTTTCTCACAATGTTCTGAAATTTTAGTGTAGAGGTCTTACATTTCGTTTGTTATATTTTTTTCCATTTTGTTTTCTGGAAGTGCTATTGTAAATGGAATTTTAAAATAAATGTGTTTACAGCTAGTGTATAATTATAGAAGTGATTTTGAAACAGGGTCAGAAAAAAAAGAAAAATGAAGAAAACTGCTTTTGATGTATTTACCTTGTGTCTTGTCACCTTGTTAATATTACTAATACTAGTGTTAGCAGCTTTTTTAGATTTCTTAGGATTTCTAGGTAAATGGTATGTCATGTATGAAGAATACTTTTACTTTTTTCTTTTCAATCTCTGTGCCTGTTTTATTTGTTAATTTTTGTTGCCTTATTTCAGTAGCTAGGACTTAAAAATAGTGTTGAATGGAAGTGGTGAGAGTGGACATGATTGCCTTGTTCCTTATCTTAGGTGGAAAGCATTCAGGTTTTTACATTTAAGCATGATGTCTGCTGTGGGACTTTCATGTATGCCCTTTCAGATTAAGGAAATGCCATTCTATTTCTAGTTTTCTCAGAGTTTGTATCTTGAATGAGTATTGAATTTGCTAAGTGCTTTTTTTGCATTTGTAAGTATTAAAGTTTGCCAGTGAAACTGTTTGGTCCTGGAGTTTCTTTGTGGAATGGGTTTAACCACAGAGTTAATTCCTTTAATAGGTGTGTTAAATGTTTTCTGTCTTTTTTTTTTTTTTTTTTTTTGGAGACGGAGTCTCGCTTTGTCGCCCAGGCTGGAGTGCAGTGGCCCGATCTCAGCTCACTGCAAGCTCCGCCTCCTGGGTTTACGCCATTCTCCTGCCTCAGCCTCCTGAGTAGCTGGGACTACAGGCGCCCGCCACCTTGCCCGGCTAGTTTTTTGTATTTTTTAGTAGAGACGGGGTTTCACCGTGTTAGCCAGGATGGTGTCGATCTCCTTACCCCGTGATCCGCCCGTCTTGGCCTCCCAAAGTGCTGGGATTACAGGCTTGAGCCACCGCGCCTGGCCTTCTGTTTATTCTTGAGTTAGTTTTAGTAATTTCGGTTTTTCTGGAAATTTATTCCATAGAAATTGTCGAATTTATTGTCATAAAGTTGTTTGTAATATTTCCTTTGTTCTTTTAATGTTTACAGAATCCACAGTGACATCCCCTGTTTCATTACTGATTTTGGTAATTTCTATTTTCTCTGTTTCCTCCATCAGTCTATCTTGAGGCTTATCAGTTCTATTAATCTTTATTTATTACCTTTTAGTTTCCTTGAATTTTCTCTGGTTATGTTTTCTATTTCATTGATTTAAACTATATTTATTCTTTGTGAATACTCATTTTGTGTTTAATTTGCTCTTTTTTTTTCTAACTTTCTAAGATGAATGCATCTCCATTAATTCGAAATCTTCTTTTCTAATGTGTGTTTATTTTATGAATTTTTCTCTTAGCATTGTTGTATCTCTGTGTAACTTTTATGTTGTATTTTCATTGCTGTCCGATCCAAAATATTTTTTACTTCACTTTTCTTACTCATGGATATATATGAGTTTTAAACTTCCAGATATTTGATTTTACTAGTCTTCTTTTGGGTTATTGACTTTGAATTTAATTATTTTATTATACTCTGTATAATTTCAGTTTTCAAAAAGTTTTTGAGACATTTTATTTTCTAGCCTATTATCTTTCTTGGTGAAAATTCCATAGGTATTTGAAATGAGTATGTATTCTGCCGTTGTTAGGTATAGTGTTTTATAAATGTCAATTAGGAAAAGTTGATTTATAGTAGTAAGTTTAGTGTTAATGATTTTCTGTTCACCTGTTCAGTTAGTTACTGAGAAAATAGTATTGAAATCTCTTAATTGTTTTGTGGATTTTACCTATTTCTGCTGTCAGTTTTGTCAATTTTTGCCTTACGTATTTTGAAGCTTTATTAGGTACATAGACGGCTCCTTGACGAATTGACTATTGTTATGAAGTTTTCCTCTATCTTTGGTAATACTCTTATCTGAAGTCTGTGGTGTCTCATATTAATAAAGCCTCTTCAGTTTTCTTTCTTTGTGTGTTTTCATCGTCTTTTCAAAATTCTTTTAGTTTTAATGTATCTTTTTTATATATTGAAAGTGTATTTCTTGTAAGCAGTGTGTAATTGGGTCTTGCTTTTTTTAGCTAGCCTATCAATTTCTTCTTTTTTATTTTATTTATTGATTAACAGAGTCTTGGTTTGTTGCCCAGGCTGGAGTGCAATAGATCACTGCAGCTTCAACCCCTCAGGCTCAGGTGACCCTCCCACCTCAGCCTCGTGAAAGCTGGGACTACAGGGGTGCACTACAATGTCCGGAATATGAGTTTTAAGTATATATGAGTTTTAACATTTCCAGATATTTGTGGATTTTATTAGGTCTTTTTGGTTATTGACTTTGGATTTCATTATTATTTTGTTATACTCTGTATAATTTCAGTTTTTAAAATGTTTTTGAGACATTTTATATTTTAGCCTATGATCTATATATATTTTGTAGAGAGATGGTTTTGCCATGTTACCCAGGCTGGTCTCAAAGTCTTGGTCTTAAGCAATCCTCCCACCTTGGACTCCCAAAGTGCTGGGATTACAAATGTGAGCCACTGCACCTGGCCTCTTTTTTTTTTTTTTTTTTTTGAGATGGAGTCTCACATTGTCACCCAGGCTGAAGTGCAGTGGTGCAGTCTCAGCTCACAGCTCTTACTTTTCAATTAGGTGTTTTTTGTGCTCTCTAATCTGGTAGCTGTATATGGCTTTTAAATTTTTAATTAAAATTCATTAAAATTCTATCAGCCGAATTTATGTGGCTACTATATTGGACAGTATAGGTATAGAAAAATTCTGTTGAATAGTACTGGTTTGGATTGTTTATGTTTAATGTAATAATTGATATGGATGAGTTTAAGTCTACCATCTTGTTATTCCATATCTATTTTTTGTTTGTTCTTTTTTCCTTTGTTCCTTCCTTTTCCTGCCTTCTTTTGGATTAAGTGTTTTTTAGCATTCCATTTCATCTCTGCTATAGGCTTACTAGGTATACCTTATTTATTTTTAATGACTGCTTTAAGTCTTATGCATATTTTAACTTACCATACTCGACTTTCAAATAATATATAATTTTGCTTTTATAATTAGACCTTCTCCAAAATATATTCCATTTTCTCCTACCATATTTTTTGCTATTGTTGTCATATATTTTACTTCTACATTTGTTATAAACTCACATTGTTTGTAATTTTAATGTCATTCTTTTATTTTACTTTAGTCAGTTATCTTTTAAATAAGTTACACACGTGAAAAAAGTCTTTTATATTTACCCACAGATTTATCATCTCTGATACTCTTTATTATTTTATGTAGGTCTGAATTTCTGTCTAATACCATTTTCCTTTTATCTGTAGAACTTCCATTAATGTGTATTATAATATAGATTTGCAGACATTGAATTCTCTCAGCTTTTGTTTGAAGATTTATTTTATTTCATCTCCATTCTTTATTTTTTTCTTTTACCACAAACTCAGAAGTTCTTACTAGCAATCTTCATTTTTCAGATACTTTGCTAGACACAGAATTTTAAGTTTATGGTGTTGTCTTTTTTTTTTTTTTTTTTTTTTTTTGCACTGTAAAATGTCATCCCATTGTCTTCTGGTTTGGATTGTACGTATTGAGAATTCTGTAGTCATTTTAATCTTTTTTTCTCTGTATATAATGTGCCTTTTTATTCTGGATGCTTTTAGGGCTTTTTTTCCATCATTATTTTTCAGTGACTCAATTGTGATATGTCTTGGTGTTGATTTCTTTGTGTTTATTCTGCTGTCTTAGTTCATTTGCGCTGCTATTCCAAAACAAACTGGGTGGATTATAAGTGACAGAAACTTACGTCTCACAGTTTGGGAGGCTAGAAAGTCTAAGATAAAGGTGCTGGCAGATTTTGTGTCTGTTGAGGGTTCAGTTCCCTGAGATGGCTGTCTTCTCAGTCTAACCTCATATGGCAGAAGGGAGTGCTCTTGGGCTATGTTTTATAAGGGCACTAATCCCATTCCCAGTCATCTCCCAAAAGCCCTACCTCCTACTGTCATCGTCTTGGGGGTCAGGATCTCAACATAAGAATTTGGTGGGGGACACAAACATTCAGAGTGTAGCATCTGCCTTAGGTTCATTGTGCTGCTTTGATTTGTGAGTTTATAGTTTCCATCAAATGTGAAACTTTCAGGCTATTTTTTCCGAAGTGTTTTTTTCTGTTCCCTCTCATTTTGGTAGTCTCCTTAAAATAATGTCTCACAGGTTGATGAACCTGTGTTCACTTTCTTTTTAGCCTTTTTCCTTTCTATGCTTTGGGTTGGGTGTATTTTATTGCTATATCATGAGCTTCAGGTTCACTGGGCTTTTTTTTTTTTTTTTTTTTTTTTTTGAGATGGAGTCTCGCTCTGTTGCCAGGCTGGAGTATAGTGGCGCGATCTCAGCTCACTGCAACCTCCACGTCCTGGGTTGAAGCGCTTCTCGTCCCTCAGCCTCCCAAGTAGCTGGGATTACAGGTGCCCGCCACCACGCCCAGCTAATTTTTTGTATTTTTAGTAGAGACGGGGTTTCACCATGTTGACCAGGATGGTCTCCATCTTCTGATCTTGTGATCTGCCTGCCTCAGCCTCCCAGAGTGCTGGGATTACAGACGTGAGCCACTGTGCCTGGCCCACTGGCCTTTTCTTTTGCTGTGTCTAGCTTACTGTTATCGCTATCCAGTGACATTTTCATTTCAGGTACTGTTATTTTATCTTTTTTTGTCATTAGAAGTTTCGTTTGGATCTTTTTAATGTTTTTCAGTTTATCTCCTCATTATGTTTACATTTTCCCTTTCCTGAACATATTTATGATAGCTGTGTTAAAGTCTTGGTTTGCTATTTTATTCTCTCTTGTTTTTTCCTGTTCTGTTTCAATTATCTCTTCAATCATTTCAAGAGAATGATTTTTCTCTTGAATATGGGTCACATTTGCTTGCTTCTTTGAATGTCTAGTAACTTAATTGGATGCTGAACCTTGTGAAAGTTATATTGTGACTGCTGAATTTTGTTGACCTCTTTAGAGGGTATTGAGCTTTCTTTTGGCAAACAGTTAATTACTTGTGAATTAGCTTAATCCTTTTCAAGGCTTGTTTTTAAGTTTTGTTCATATGCATCTAGAATAGCTTTACTCTAGGGCTGGTTTAACCTTTCTACTAAGGCATGACTCTTGTGGGTTCGCTGCTGATTGTCATGGATGTTCAGTGAGGTTTCTTTATTCTGGATGGTAGGAACTAGAATGTCTTCAAGCCCTTTGTGAGCTCTGGGGATTCTTCTGCTTACAGCTCTTTGGTAATTGTTTTTTCCATGGTAATTTTTCTTTGCCTGACCTTGTGGACTCTCATCCTCCACGTGTCCTTCAAGTAGATTTCTGGCACTCTTTCTCTGTGTCGCTTCCCAACTGTACTTTGTCTCAGCCTTCACAAAGTTCAAATTCTGTTTCCTTGGCTCAGTGATGTTTTCATGTTCTGCTTGGGTTACCCCACTATGCCACAGTCTAGAATGTGCCTTTAGACAAAAAGCTGTAACGATTGTAGTGTTCATTTTTATTCCAATTTGTATATATTTCTAGTCTGATGCCATTTACTTTGTCATAGACAGAAGCAGAAGTCCTCACGGTCCCTTGGTTTTTGCTGGTAGCACTTTCCTGTCTTAGTTCCACCTTCTAGGTTTTGACCACTAGATAGAATTAGGGGTGTGGTTAATTCTGAAGGCTGCACAAGAGAAGGAGAGCCCTGAAGGCTATGTTAGGTCAGGAGGCGTATTAAGCTTGATTGTTAATGAGTTCAAGGTAAAATGGAGATAGAAGCTAAAATTAGCAAGAGAACTGAAGTCGTAGCATGGGGAGCATTAATTTTGCTGAAGTGGTAAGGTGAGTGAGTGCATAATTATGAAAATGACTATAGGTTGCTGCTTAAAGTTTCTGACTAGTGCTATTGAAAGAGTAGAAAAAGGCATTTCATTTAATTTCAGCTTGCATTTATCAAATGCTTATTATTTGCCAGACACTGTTCTAGACATGGGGAATATAAAGACATTTTTTTTTAAACCTTTGGGAAACTCATTTCCTAATTGGATAAATAGATACATAATGTTAATAATGTGATTTTATAGTAGATTTTGTAGAAGATGATGATGGCTTTATTTTCTATTGTTACTGAGTTTAGCATGCCATGCAACATGATGCCATGGTAGTAGAGGGTATTAAGAGGGATTTCATTTGCTAACTTGTTGACAAAATGATGCTTGAATTGAGACTAGATAGATTAGTAAGCATTAGGCAAATAAAGGTGTGCTTGGCATTTCATGCATAAGGAATTGTGAGACCAGGGACATGGAAGTATGAAATAATATGAATGTGAGTATGTGTGTATGTATGTAAATATAACTATAAGCAATTTGATAGTACTAAATTATAAAACAAGAGGAGGGGGTGAATGGAGATGAAACTGTAAGAATTGATAGGGCCTTGTAAAACAAGAGCTTTGACTTTATTCGGTAGGGAATGTATCATCTAATTAGGTTCAGCTGCATTTATTAGAAAATCTCAGAATAGCCATTGATTATACAATATAGAAGTTCATTTTTCTCTTATATGAAATAAGTCAGGTAGAAAGTCTAGGGCTGGTATGGTCTTCTGGAACCCAGGCTTCTGTTGTCTTGCTTTTCCATCATCCTTACAATATTACCTCTTAGTTCAGATAACAGGAAAGAGGATGCTCTTTTTTTCTTAACTTGACTTCCAGAAAGTCCCATAAAATACTTTTGTTTACATCTAAATGGACACTTGATCATAAGGCTTTACTTTCTAGCATGGGAAGTATATTACTTCTCCAAATAAAATGAGATTCTGTTGGTAGGAAAGAAGAGGAATAACTAGCAGTCTTTGTGCTGGAAAACCCTGGAAGAGAAGTACAGTGGTCAGATGTTCCCTTTATATTACTCCAAACGTATTTGGGGTGAGGGGTTGGAGAAAGAAGGGGAGCAGGAAAGACTGGAGTCCAGAAGACTAATTTGGTCTCCTGGAATCAATTGTCTAGGTGAGAGATGAGATCTGATCTAGGGCTGCTACTTTAAGGATCAAAGAAGAGAATATTGGTTTGGTATTTTGGTTGCAGGTAACAGAAATTAAATTTAAACTGGCTTTTGCAAAAAGGAGGGTTTATTATGAGAGTACAAAATTCTCATAGGACATATAGATGCAGGAATGCAGCTAGGCTTCAAGAATAGCTGGAATTAGAATTGGGAATGGTTTTTGCAATTTTCTTGCCGTTTTTCATTTCCCCTACCCTGAGTTCTAGTTTAAAAATTTTTTTTTGCTGATTTCTATTTCTCATGACCGAAATGGCCTCTTCCAGTGCCTTTCCAGTTCTTAGTTTTAGATGAGCCCATTCTGACCTGATTTCAGATTCCTGAGGAATGGCTCAGGTTGATATGAATCGGGTCGGGTACCTACCTTTGAACTAATCAGTTGTGGCCAGGGATAGAGGTAGGCTTCTGTGGTAATCATGTATTCACTGTATGGTATATTTGATAAATATTTTGGAAATGAAAATGGTAGGCTTGAATGTGTGAGGTAACATGATCCTGAGTTTCTGACTTGGTTAAGTGGGTGGTTGTTCCAGATAACTCAGTTCAGTAATATACAAGGAGGAGTAGATTTTGTAGAGGAAGATGATGGCTTTATTTTCTCTTCTTACTGAGTTTAGCATGCCTTCCAACTACAGTAGATAATTAGTCAGTGAAACTTTGGTTAGACAAATTTGAAAGATATCAGCACAATTGATTGTAGTTCAGGCCAGCAGAATGGATTTAACGACCCAAAGAGAATGTTTAGAGATTAAAAAGTCTCATGGGCAAAGAATGGAACCCCAAATAACATGGATATTTAAGGGCTGAGCAAAGGAGGAAGAGTTCATGAAGGAAATGGAGAAGAAACAAAGAGTGGGAGAGCTGAGAGGTGTCATGGAAGGCAGGAAAGTGAGTCATCAACAGAGTTGTATTGAGCAGAGAGGTCTAGAGAGCTGAAGACTGAAATGTTTTGTGGCATTTGGCACAGTGGAAGCCATTGGTGAGTTTGGAGATGTTTCAGTAGATTCATGGGGACAGTAGATATATTGTACGGTTTTGAGAAAATGTATGACAGTGAGAGTGTGAAGGCAGTGCATGTAGACTACTCTTTCAAGAAATTCATCTTAGAATGGAAGCTGGAAGATTAATTCCTGCTAGAGGAGGAATATATAGGGTCAAGGAAGGTCCCTCTTCCCTCCTTAAAAAAAAAAAAAAGGATGGGAAATGCTTGTGCATATTTCTAGGCCATTAGGGGTCTTTGGTTGATGCCGTGAGAGGAGAAGATAATTGATGGAGTAAGGTCCTGGAGGAACAGAAAGAGTTGGTATCAAAATCTTTAGAGCAGGATCTGCCTTAAACGGGAGGAGTTAACCGGAAATAAGGATAGGCACAGCCATAAATGTTTTGGGGGTGGGTAGGAAGATAAGGTGGCCCCAGTTTTCTTGATGAGGTAAGAGAAGACATCATTTGCTGAGAATATGGGAATTGGTATAAAGCTCCAGGAGGGTGTTGAAGAAGATAATGTTATCTGCAGTTTTAGATCAAAGGAAATCTCAAAATGTGAAACTTAGGGGCAAACAGCAAACTCATTTACCTGGGTGTTGTTTCCCCTGTTCTAGTGAAGCAGAGATGTGAGTAACTACTTGATGGTGGTAGTCTCTGAAGCTCTGCGCTGAAGTGTGTTACCTACTTGGCAGTTCCCATTTTTGTTTTTGTTTTTTGCCTTATCTTGGCTTGATAATAAATGGATAAGAAAATAAAAATAATTTGGTTGTGTTTTGTGGGTTTAACTCAAGCTAGTGGGTTTATATGCTTTTTTTCTTTAAAATTTCTTTCTTTTTTTTTTTTTTGAGACGGAATCTTTGTGGCCCAGGCTGGAGTGCAGTGGCACGATCTCAGCTCACGGCAACCTCCGCCTCCTGGGTTCAGGTGATTCTCCTGCCTCAGCCTCCTGAGTATCTGGGATTACAGGCATGCGCCACCATGCTTGGCTAACTTTTTTGTATTTTTAGTAGCGATGGGTTTCACCATGTTGGCTAGGCTGGTCTTGTACTCCTGACCTCAAGTAATACGCCTGCCTCAGCCTCTCAAAGTGCTGAGATAACAGGTGTGAGCCACTGCACCTGGCTCTTTAAAATTTCAATGTCATTTTGTAAAGGGGAAATACAGTGTAATAATTTTTTTCTAGGATGTTGAATTTCTACCACTTAACAGCACAGAATTTTTATATCAAAGTATGCAAATTTGAGATTTTCACTTACATGCTAAATGTTCTTAGAGCTCTGAAGATGAGTGGGTTGAGGCTGTTCCATCCCAGACTCCTGACAAGGAAAGGGCCTGGAAAGTGAAAGATGAAAAGTCAGAAAAAGATGACACCCAAATTATCAAGGTAAGCAAGCCACTTGATTCCTTTTCCCTTTTCCTTTTCCCTTTCCTTTCCCTTTTCCCCTTTCCTTTCCTTTCCTTTCCTTTCCTTTCCTTTCCTTTCCTCTTTCCTTTCCTCTTTCCTTTCCTCTTTCCTTTCCTTTCCTCTTTCCTTTCCTCTTTCCTTAACTTTCCCCTTTCCTTAGCTTTCCTCTTTCCTTAACTTTCCTTCCCTCTCCCTCTCTCCCTCTCTCCCTCTTTCCCTGTCTCCCTGTTTCCCTGTCTCCCTTTCTCCCTTCCTATTTTAGAGACAGGGTCTCACTCTGTTGCCCAGGCTGGGCTGCAGTGGCACAATTGGAGCTCTCCACAGCCTCAACCTCCCAGGCTCAAGTAATCCTCCCACCTCGACCTCCCTGGTAGCTAGGTCCACAAGTGTGTGCCACCACTCCTGGCTAATTTTTTATTTTGTGTAGAGATGGGGGGTCTCCCTTTGTTCCTAGACTGGTCTCGAACTCCTGAACTCAAGCAGTCCTCCCACCTCAGCCTCCCAAAGTGCTAGCATTAGAGATGTGAGCCACCACACCTAGCATACCACTTGATTTTAAAGAAAGAAGTATCAACTTTTGAGAATAAATGAATATGAAAATGAAAGATGATTAAAATTTCTTCAGGAGAACAATTAGACTTTGAAAACAATATACTTTATGAATAATTTTGGCAGTAATGCTGTTTGCTGAATGTTTAGAACCCCCTTTCCCTTCTGCTGTGAGAAAGTCAGTGCTCCTCTCTATTCTTGTACTTTAGAGTCTTTCATGCTTTTGATTGTTGATAAGAAGTGGCACTTTCCCCTTATATCTCTGAAGCCTTATACTGTTATCTCTGTCTGAGCCTTCTATAGTGAGTAGAGTTCCATCACAGCTTTTCTTTCCCTTCACCTCATGCCTTAATTTTCTTAACAATACTTAACAGTTGAATAGTTCACAAATTTTGGGTTGTAGTTCATCTGCCTAAGGAAGAATGTAATTTGTCCACTGTTAGCCACAGGTGAAGGAAGAAAGGTGAACAGGAACTAAGTTTGATTGCTGTGTGCCAGGCCTTGGTTGGATGCTTTAGATCTGTTATCTTGTTTACTCTTTAAAACAATCCTGAAAGGTAGGGATTTTATACCTTTTTATAGAGGAGAGACTAAAGTATAGAGAGATTAAGAAACTTGCTTCAAGTTACATAGGCATGTAGGACTTGATTCAGATTTGGTTGCCTCCAAAATCCCTGCCCTTATTACCAAGTGTTTATTAAATTCTAATCAGTTCAGATTGAAATGGCTGCCCTTTTTTTTTTAACAGAGGGATGAGTGGATGACTGTTGATTTTATGTGTGTTAAAACTGTGTCGTCATCATCACTCAAAGCTGAAAAGGAAACTATGAGGAAAATAGAGCAAGAGAAAACCCAAGCACTTAAACAGGTAAGAGAATATTTGAAATGCTTTAACTTTCTAATTTCCCTTTAATAAACTTGTAAGACATTTATATAAATGCAGTTTAACTTGTAAAATAATATTTTATTTTTTATAGTGTTTAATACAATTAGAAGAACTATGAAATAATATCAGTTTAAGAAAAATAAATTTCCTATAGGAAGTGAGTTTAAAGGTTTACTAGATTTATACATCTAGGGCATATATCAAGTTGAGTGAACATTGAATTTAGGTTAATGTCATTAAATTGAAAGTGAACGTATTCAACTTTTGTTTCAGTGTACAAACTGAATTAGATACCATAAAAATACTTCCGTTTCAAGACATCTAGAAATTCTGGTGGATAAAGTGTAAAATAAGCATGCTTATTTTATACTTTATGGTTGTCACCTTGCTTGTAAGGAAGCAATAGGAAATCTGTAGAGACCAAAAAATGAGGCAAAAGCATGAATCCAGAGAAGTAAGGAAGTGCCGAAGCTGATGACCTTCCTAGGGGCATCATACAATCCTGGTAATCTGGAATTGCAATTTATACTGTACCAGGAGCATATGTTTCTTTTCCAGTACTCAATATCTGTAATTGTCAAACTTTATTTTTTTATCAGCCTAATAAATGGGCAAGAAATGGTATTTCATTGTTTTTGAATGCATTTATCTGATTGCTATCAGAGAGGTCTTTTCATGTTTTTTGGTCATTCAGATTTCTTACACTGTGAGCTGCTCATTTATGTTTTTTGCTTACTTTTCAACTAGGGTTGTTTGTCTTTTTCTAACTGATTTATAGAAGTTCTTTATGTTTTCAATCCTTTGTCTTTTGTACGTTTTCAGATAGTATCTCATAATTTGTTTAGCCTCTTGTCAATTGTCCTCCTCAGTATGCAATTCTAGCCTTTTTTGTCCTGTTGAATATCTTATGTGTATGTTTTTGAGAGTCTAAGACCATTGGAAGAAATTCCTTGACTATAGATAATGAAAGATTTTGTGGTAAACTAACAAGGGAGGTGACAGAACCCTTTTTGATACAAACTAAGAAATCAAATCCTTATGGTTTTGCATATCCCTTTAGGTTAACCTTTAACTTAAATTTTGTCCTTTGAAGGTTCTTTACTTTTTCGTCAGCTCATGGATGCATTTAAAAAAGCCCTTTTAAAAACAAATTTTACACAGCATTTTAATTTTCAGTAGTATATTGTATTCCTGGAAGCTAAAGTTCCTGACATTTAGCTCGCTCCATTTCTTGCCATCCTCTTGCCATTATTACTTCTTGTAGGAAGGATTTTCTAACCCCCTACTCCCCAGGGTGAACTTAGGTATCATTAGTATGTAGTTCTTTAGCACCCTTTACTTTGATCTCACTTACCTATATTTATGTTGCTTGATTGTCTTTCCCCCTTCTCTAGACCATAATTTATTTGATGGCGAGGACCATGGCCACCTTACACATTACAGTCCCAGTGCCTGGCATTGTGCTTAGAACACAGGAGGCACTTGCATTGTGATTAGGCTACTATCATCTCTTGCCTGGATTACTGCCACAACCTTCTGACTGGACTTGTGCCTCTAATCTTGTTCTCCAGACTTCCCTCCATGCTGAGAGCCCAGTTTGCTCTTTTTGTTATAAAGCTGATCACGTTCATGAGTCTCTTTTGGCCCCAGCATGAAACCCTCACAGCAGTTCAGAATGGCTCACATGGCCCAGTCCCTGATTGTTCTATAACATAATCTCTTGTCATTTGTCACTCATAGTTCTAAGTTTTAGCCAGTTAGAATTACTTTAAGTTTGCTGAAAGTGCTGCACTTTCTCTGTTGTTTTAAGAACACGCTGCTATTCTTTCTACCTGGAACATCTTTATGTTCCCTCCCCCCATAAAAAAAGAAAATGCAGTTAATTTCTGCTCGTCCTTAGACCTAAGACTGCACGTATTACTTCCTATAGGAAGTTTTTGATCCTTCAGTGTGAGAGGGATTTGAATTCTTTGTGCATCCTCAGTACTGTATATTTCTGTCTTCAAAGCACATGTCTGTTTTTATTGCCTGTATTCCATACTATAGTAAAAGCTAGCAAGGGCTGACCAGGATTTTTGATAGTTAAATCTTCCACAACTAGCACAATTTTGAGATATAGTAGGCAGTAAATAAAAACATTGAATGAATGTGAATTTAGACATTTCCTGTAAGTTACAGAACAGCATGTCTTAAGAATGTTTTAAATGATTTGTCCAGGGTTATGACTGTTAACTGGGTCTCAGATTCATTATTTGTTAATTTTTAATAATTTGTTAATTTTTTGAAATTTCACCTCTGAAAATAATTTGTTCTAGTCCAAACTGATGGAAAGAGAATTGAATCCGTACTGGAAGGATGGTGGGACAGGTCTCCCACCCGAAGACTGTAGTGTGTCATCGATTACTAAAGGTATTTCTACGTTTTGATTATAGACACACAGGGTTTTTTTTTTTTTTTTTTTTGAGACAGAATCTCGCTCTGTCACCCAGGGAATACAGTGGCACAGTCACGGCTCACTGCAGCCTCCACCTCCCACTCAAGTGATCCTCCCACCTCAGCCTCCCAAGTAGCTGGGACTACAGGTGCACGTCACCACTCCCAGATCATTTTTTGTATTTTTTGTAGAGATGAGGTTTCACCATGTTGCCCAGACTAGTCTTGAACTCCTGGACTTAAACGTTGACCTAACCACCTTGGCCTCCCAAAGTGCAAGGATTACAGGCGTGAGCTACTGCACCCAGCCTCAGGCATTTCTTTGATATTATAATGAGTTTACATATGAGAAAGCATTGATGAAAATTTGCAGTCTTTGGAAGCCTAATTTAAATTATTAGTACTTTGGAAGATTGTCTTAATTATGTATTTGGGAGCAAGTTAATTAAATACATAGTTTTGTACTTGAAAATATTCTCATATATGAGTTTCTACTTAAAATGGATTAATATAAAGTATGATTCTGCGAGTACATAATAATGCATTTGGTTTGTTATATTCTTTAACAAAATGTAAAAGTATTGTCTGAAATTTCATGAAAATTATGTATAAAAACTAAAATGTGGTTTATATATTCAGAATTTCCTACTTTTCTAGAATTCATAAAATTTGTATTGACCTTAGGAGAGTGCTGTTATTTTCCAGCAGATGGAGACAAAATATTTAAATGTCACATAAGCATACTTTATAACACAATTTAAAAAATACTTATATTCCTATTAAGTGTTGTGTTGACACTTCAAAAGTTTATTACAATTAATCCAGCATACAGATGGTAGTATTATAAATTATGGTGATCTCTTTTTGTCTTAATGATTTATCAGTAAGGTGTTTTCCTGCTTTTTATACGTAGTGGATTTTTATTTTGGTTATTTGTTAAAATTCTTCTGTATTTTATGTAGAGATGACAAATAGAGTCACCTTACACGTCCCTTCTTAATTTAGCAATTTTACTAACGTTATTGGTAATAGTTAACAGTTTTTTTTGTCTTTCAACTCAGGCAGAAGTGTCCCTGCTGAGTTATGTGATAGTAACTGTAGTCATACAAGGTTCTCTTTGAAATACTGTTTCATAGAAACTTAAAAGTTTGGGGAGTGATAAGTTTGCTCACTCAACCATTACTATGTAGGGCTGTTTTTATGATCTAGGCTTTTACCATCCGTAATGTCAGAGGACAGTCAATAAATTTCTTTGAAGAAAACCTAGAATTGACAAACCCAATCTTTGGATCTTGCCAGTTGACAGGTTCTTTACTGAGTGGAGAAGATCCGGAGTTTTACTTTAGGTGGTATCTTTTAGCAGGCTGAAACAGCAGAATCAAAGATTCTAGGAGAAAATGACCTTACATAAAGCTTTTAGAGAGCCCTTCTCCCTTCCTCTTCATATCGTGCTTTTACCACTTCTCTTTCCCATCTTATGTTTATTCAGAAGGAGAAAAAATGATAGAAAGCTTCTGTCTGTCAGAGGCTAAGATCCCAGAATTGAAATTAAGTTTTAAAAAATGATTGGCAGGTTTTACTGCATGTGTAGATAGTGTTGTCATTCTATTTAGACCAATGGTAGGAGTGGAACTGTTAGGCATCTAAAAGTATTACAATATCTGTATTAAGAAGGTAGAGGTGACATAGTATTATTGTTAAAGGACTAGACTTTGGAGTCAGTCTACTTGGGATTAGAATGTTGGCATTTCCACTAATTAGCTTCATAATTTTGGAGACATTTTCTGGCCTCTCAGAGCCCAATTTATTAATATGTAATAGGGAATAATGATATTACCTATCTTATATAGTTAATGTGAAGATT
Organism: Rhinopithecus bieti; assembly: GCF_001698545.2. Classification (NCBI taxonomy): domain Eukaryota; kingdom Metazoa; phylum Chordata; class Mammalia; order Primates; family Cercopithecidae; genus Rhinopithecus; species Rhinopithecus bieti. The sequence continues at coordinate 25,541 of NW_016803200.1, forward strand.
AAATTAGAAAATGTTTTAGCACGGTGTCTGGAATATGGTGACTACTCAATGATGATAATGTCAAATACTTGTATGATTAAATCTTTTGGGAAGCCTTTATCAACAGGTTTTTGTAATGATTGAAGTGACATATTTTCAATAATTAATGTGTTAATCTTGATTTTTTTTCTTAGAATTCAGTGGAAAAGTAGGTTAATCATTTTCAGAGCCCATACAAAATTATTTTAAGTCATATTTTAGTAATGGGAATATTTGTACAATTTTAGAGTTTATATGGCACAGTTATATAAGAGCTTTTTTCTTGGCAGCCATGTAAAGGAGAGCAGTGTAGATGTTATTTTAATATTATAGCTCAATAAACCAAGGCTTAGAGTGGCCAGGTAATTTTTCCTGTAGTCATGTTAGTACTAGAACCTAGGTCTTCTGATTGCTAGTCTAGCATTAGTTACTCTAGATTCTTTAGTGGAAGACTATTTTTATTACCATGTAGTTAGTAGGAATTCTTGCTTACAGACTCCTTCGATGTGATTTTGTTCTTCCTATTGATTTCTTTCCCCTCTTTATTTTTTGGCTTTTTCTGCTAGAATCTGAGTTGAAAAGACTTTGAAAGGTGGTTTAAATCCGCTGCCTTATCTTAGAGATGAAGGAGCAAAGGTCCAGAGAAGTTAATGACATACATAAGATTTTACAAATATTTAATAGTAGCAGCAAGACTAAAATCTAGGTTTCCTGTTAGTTAGTTTATCACTATTTTTATGTTAGTCTGGTTTCTGAGAGAATTGGGGAATATGGCCCAGATTCATTTGGTTGTATTAATATTTTATCTATAACAGTATAACTTTGAGTTATGATGGAAGCATATGATGGAAGTTTCTTAATTTTTTTTTTACTTATAAATAACAGATTTGAAATCTAGGTGTAAAGTGCCACATACCAGTGAATTTATATAATTATTTGATACATCTTTTTCTCAGCATAGAGGACCTGAACCATGTTACATTCATGTTTGTACTTCCTATTGTACATTCATGTGTGTGTTTTTTTCTTGTTTTGGGAGGGGGGGCATGTAGAGTCTCGCTCTGTCACCAGGCTGGAGTGCAGTGGCGCAATCTCGGCTCACTGCAACCTCCGCCTCCTGGGTACAAGCAATTCTCCTGCCTCAGCCTCCCGAGTAGCTGGGACTAAAGGCGCACGCCACCACACCCAGCTCATTTTTGTATTTTTAGTAGAGATGCGGTTTCACCATGTTGACAAGGCTGGCCTCCATCTCTTGACCTGATCCGCCCACCTTGGCCTCCCAAAGTGCTGGGATTACAGGTGTGAGCCACTGCACCCGGCCTTGTACATTCTTGTTTGTACTTCCTATTGTAGGAGGGTTTTTATATTCAAAATAAATATTCACTAAATTTTTTTAATTGAATTTCAGGATGTTACTGCAAGTTGGTATTTTTTGTTCCCCTTTTAAATATTAAATTTGGTGATTTTTTTCTTACCAAAAGACTTCATTATTGCCATCTCTGATTATAAGATTGATAGGACTATTGAAATAGAACATATTGTCAACTAAAGGTGAAATTATTATATAAATATTTCTAAAATTGTATGGATTTAACTAGTGAAGGAATTGGCTGAAAATTTGTACTCCCATTGGATTTCCTTCATAAATGTCAACATAGAGGAATAAAAGCAGTCTTACTTTTTTCTCTGATTTTTTTTTTTCTCTGTGCTATTATATTTTGGTGATTGTCCAGGAAATTTTTAGTATGTCCATCAGCATTTTATCAGTTTCACATATAATTCTATGGAATAAACAATTTAGTTATGTAGCTGAGACATTCATATAGATATTTATTACTGTGGATTTCTTTTACTTATCACTGTGTAGATTGCAGATTTAGACTAACTTCTTCAAGTGGTTACATAGCTATTTTTGAACTCATCAACTATATAAATAGCAACAAAAAAGCAAGATTAAAATAAGCTTTTGAATAAAAAGTGAAAATCATTGGATTAGTTAGAGATCTAGGTTTTGAAGTACAAAATATTTTAGGCCTATAACGAAAAGTCATATTAGGAGAGATTGCTTAGTAAAGATAAACTTTTGAGATCTAAATGGGGGAATGGAATTAATTTGAATGCAATTAATTTGAGTCTTGAAAATCTGTTTTTTCTTTAAGTAAACTTTTTTATTGAAATGTGACATATATATTATATATAAAACATTCAAAATATTTAGTGAATATTTGCTATGAATAGAAAACCTTCCTACAATGTAGTTAAAACCTTCCTACAATTATATGTAATATATTACATATAT